>NW_027136911.1:600000-874999 GCF_040869045.1 Eurosta solidaginis | reverse complement strand
ACAAGGTTCAATCGTTAACGGTTCAATTTCTACGTCAAAGTGGATGGGGTTAACCGACTAAAAGGGATAAGTGTCCATATCTATTGTGGGTGAGGTTAACCGACTAAAAGGAATCATCGGATTTTTGTGTTTCCTTTTTATCTTCGCGAATTTTATTTGTTACATATTCTATTAATTTGTCAATAAGCTTGTGTGGATAGCTGTTGTTGTACAAAATTTTTTTAATCTTTTGTTTGTTTTCTGGCATAAACTCGTGGTCAGTGAGTAATATTGATTTTCTAATTAGATTCTTCGCTGAGTTTAACTTTTGTTTCCACGGATGGTTCGAATGGTAATTAATTATTCTCCGCGATGCAATAGTTTTCGTGTACCATTTCGTTGTACATTTTCTATTTTTATGGATTACTTTTAGGTCTAGGAAGGCTATTTCATTTTCTTGTTCTATTTCCATTGTGAATTTTATTTTAGTATGCTGTGCGTTCAATATTTTCAAGATGTCTTCCGCGTCCTTTTTCTTTATAATTGCGAATATATCATCTATATACTTTTTTATGTATCTGATATATATGTCATTGGTTTTAAGTTCAGCTATGCTGTCGTCAAGTATTTTGTCAAGAACTAGGTCAGCTATGGTTGGCGATAGGGGATTGCCCATGGGCATGCCGTATATTTGCTGATAAAAATTCGAGTTGTACATAAAATAATTATTTTCTCTTAGGCAAAACTCGAGTATAGTCTGGAAACGTTTCTTTTAAATTTTTGTGTGTTTTTCCAACTCTGGCCACTTTTTCATTATTGTTTGTATTGCTAAATGTATTGGGATGTTCGTAAATAATGACACTACATCAAAAGATATTAGAATTTCGTCATCTTCTATATGGATATTTTTGAGATTTTCTTTTAATTGAAATGAATTCTTTATATTATATTCTTCAGATATTATATTCTTCAGTACAACTCCAATATGCTGAGATAAGTTATAGCATGGTACTTTTGTCGACGATACAATTGGCCTTAAGGGCATGTTTTTCTTATGTATTTTTGGAAGACCGTATATTCTAGGAGCGATGGCTGCAACACTAGATAATTGAAATTTCTGTTTTAGCTCGATTTCGTTTTGCTTAAACATTTCATTTATAATTAGGTTGCTCTTTCTCATAAGCTGTTGTGTGGGATCTTTCTGTATCTTTTTGTATACATTACGGTCATCTAACAATTTTTTCATTTTTTCCTCATAAATATTTTTGTACATCAAGACTGTCTTGTTTCCTTTGTCAGCCTGAGTTAAAACTATCTCATCTTTGTATTTAGATATGAACTCTTTTGTGTTCTCAAAAGTTTTTAGCAAAAGATTATCTTTTGCGTTATTGTTACGCCTACTCTGGTAATTATTTATCTTCATTGCGATGTGGCTTCTTACACTGTCCTTAGTTCTGTCATCTTCGATTTTTTGTACTCCTTGTTCCAGTTCCGCGATAACTTGCAATGGTGAGAAATTTTTGTTTGAAACCGGTAGTGAGAATTTGTAGCCTAGCGAAAGTATCCAACGATATTCTTGCGGTATTTCGATTTTCGTAGTATTAATGAACCAGTCTTCATTGAATCGGATCCCAAACTTTTGAATGTTGCTAAATATTTGCCTTTGAAGCTTTTTTTGATGAGTTTTTTTCATGTCAGTGCCGATGTGTTTTATAAATTGATCTCGTGTCTCTACGATATTACTGTAATCTTCTTCTCCGAGTACCGCTATTAGTGTGTCTTTGATGCGTTTCAAATCTTTTTCTATTATTTTTATGGTTACATTTGTTTCTTTTATTTCCAATTTTAAAATTTTTTGTAGAAAACATTCCTCTATTTTATCAAATTGGCGACTTGTAGTGTCAAGTTGGAAACAATGTAGTAATGCCTTTGTTTTGCCGCGTAGGTGTGGTGGTGTAATTCCATAGTTTTTACACTTCAGCAAAAATTTCAGTTTCCCCTTTTGTTTAACTATTTTTTTCGAGTTTTTGTTAAATTGCTTGATTGTATACTGTGTTTCCTCATTGTATTTTAGTTTTATGTGTCGAAAAAACTGTTTCATTGTTATGTTTATTGTTGGTTAGGTATTAATAGTATTTCGGATTTGCTCACGGATTATATACTTTTACTATTTTTATTTAGACCAATTTGAAACTATATGGTTTGCTGGGTAGAGCTTTTATGGTCGTTTTAATAAGTGTACTTTGTTGTTTTTGTATTCTTTGACGCGTTTCGACGCTTAATGCGTCATCATCAGAAAGCTGTTTTTATTTGAAAATATATCAAATATATAAACATTAACTACTTTATCCAACAATAAACATGAAAATTTTATCTTGACAATTGTACATATTATCAAGTAGCACTGATTTGCGCTTGTTTCTTTGCTCTTTGTACAACTGCGGTATAGATGTTGCTTATATTGTTAGCGTCCTCTTTGAAATTCATAACCTGGTGTACTTTTTGTTGTATTCTTAAGCTCTCCAAAGTTAGACGTGTTTTTTCTCTTTTTTCTATGTCTAATATTTGTGCATGGTCAAAATCCGCTGTATGGTTACTCTTTGTAAGGTGCTGTGCGAAAGCCGTTGTCATCTTCTTATTTTTCGCATCTGTTCTGTGTTCATTTAGCCGTATACCCAGTTGTCGTTTTGTTGTGCCTATATAGTATTGATCACATTTTTCACCCACTTTGCCATTACATTTTATTTGATATACTACATTGTTCTGTTGCTCTTTTTCCACCGGATCCTTTGTTTTTGTAAACATATTTCTTAGAGTGAAGTTTGGCTTGTGTGCATAGTTCACATTTTTAATTTGCATTATTTTATGCAGAATTTGGTTATCCGTTAAACCCGGGATAAATGTTACTCCGATGTATTTTTGGTGAATTTCATCGGATTTTTGTATTTCCTTTTTATCTTCGCGAATTTTATTTGTTACATTTTCTATTAATTTGTCAATAAGCTTGTGTGGATAGCTGTTGTTGTACAAAATTTTTTTAATCTTTTGTTTGTTTTCTGGCATAAACTCGTGGTCAGTGAGTAATATTGATTTTCTAATTAGATTCTTCGCTGTGTTTAACTTTTGTTTCCACGGATGGTTCGAATGGTAATTAATTATTCTCCCCGATGCAATGGTTTTCGTGTACCATTTCGTTGTACATTTTCTATTTTTATGGATTACTTTTAGGTCTAGGAAGGCTATTTCATTTTCTTGTTCTATTTCCATTGTGAATTTTATTTTAGTATGCTGTGCGTTCAATATTTTCAAGATGTCTTCCGCGTCCTTTTTCTTTATAATTGCGAATATATCATCTACATACTTTTTTATGTATCTGATATATATGTCATTGGTTTTAAGTTCAGCTATGCTGTCGTCAAGTATTTTGTCAAGAACTATGTCAGCTATGGTTGGGGATAGGGGATTGCCCATGGGCATGCCGTATATTTGCTGATAAAAATTCGAGTTGTACATAAAATAATTATTTTCTCTTAGACAAAACTCGAGTATAGTCTGGAAACGTTTCTTTGAAATTTTTGTGTGTTTTTCCAACTCTGGCCACTTTTTCATTATTGTTTGTATTGCTAAATGTATTGGGATGTTCGTAATTAATGACACTACATTAAAAGATATTAGAATTTCGTCATCTTCTATATGGATATTTTTGAGATTTTCTTTTAATTGAAATGAATTCTTTATATTATATTCTTCAGATATTATATTCTTCAGTACAACTCCAATATGCTTAGATAAGTTATAGCATGGTACTTTTGTCGACGATACAATTGGCCTTAAGGGCATGTTTTTCTTATGTATTTTTGGAAGACCGTATATTCTAGGAGCGATAGCTGCAACACTAGATAATTGAAGTTTCTGTTTTAGCTCGATTTCGTTTTGCTTAAACATTTCATTTATAATTAGGTTGTTCTTTCTCATAAGCTGTTGTGTGGGATCTTTCTGTATCTTTTTGTATACATTACGGTCATCTAACAATTTTTTTATTTTTTCCTCATAAATATTTTTGTACATCAAGACTGTCTTGTTTCCTTTGTCAGCCTGAGTTAAAACTATCTCATCTTTGTATTTAGATATGAACTCTTTTGTGTTCTCAAAAGGTTTTAGCAAAAGTTTATCTTTTGCGTTAATGCTGCGCCTACTCTGGTAATTATTTATCTTCATTGCGATGTGGCTTCTTACACTTTCCTTAGTTCTGTCATCTTTGATTTTTTGAACTCCTTGTTCCAGTTCCGCGATAACTTGCAAGAAGACTGGTTCATTAATACTACGAAAATCGAAATACCGCAAGAATATCGTTGGATACTTTCGCTAGGCTACAAATTCTCACTACCGGTTTCAAATAAAAATTTCTCACCATTGCAAGTTATCGCGGAACTGGAACAAGGAGTACAAAAAATCGAAGATGACAGAACTAAGGACAGTGTAAGAAGCCACATCGCAATGAAGATAAATAATTACCAGAGTAGGCGTAACAATAACGCAAAAGATAAACTTTTGCTAAAAACTTTTGAGAACACAAAAGAGTTCATATCTAAATACAAAGATGAGATAGTTTTAACTCAGGCTGACAAAGGAAACAAGACAGTCTTGATGTACAAAAATATTTATGAGGAAAAAATGAAAAAATTGTTAGATGACCGTAATGTACACAAAAAGATACAGAAAGATCCCACACAACAGCTTAAGAGAAAGAGCAACCTAATTATAAATGAAATGTTTAAGCAAAACGAAATCGAGCTAAAACAGAAATTTCAATTATCTAGTGTTGCAGCCATCGCTCTTAGAATATACGGTCTTCCAAAAATACATAAGAAAAACATGCCCTTAAGGCCAATTGTATCGTCGACAAAAGTACCATGCTATAACTTATCTCAGCATATTGGAGTTGTACTGAAGAATATAATATCTGAAGAATATAATATAAAGAATTCATTTCAATTAAAAGAAAATCTCAAAAATATCCATATAGAAGATGACGAAATTCTAATATCTTTTGATGTAGTGTCATTATTTACGAACATCCCAATACATTTAGCAATACAAACAATAATGAAAAAGTGGCCAGAGTTGGAAAAACACACAAAAATTTCAAAGAAACATTTCCAGACTATACTCGAGTTTTGCCTAAGAGAAAATAATTATTTTATGTACAACTCGAATTTTTATCAGCAAATATACGGCATGCCCATGGGCAATCCCCTATCGCCAACCATAGCTGACATAGTTCTTGACAAAATACTTGACGACAGCATAGCTGAACTTAAAACCAATGACATATATATCAGATACATAAAAAAGTATGTAGATGATATATTCGCAATTATAAAGAAAAAGGACGCGGAAGACATCTTGAAAATATTGAACGCACAGCATACTAAAATAAAATTCACAATGGAAATAGAACAAGAAAATGAAATAGCCTTCCTAGACCTAAAAGTAATCCATAAAAATAGAAAATGTACAACGAAATGGTACACGAAAACCATTGCATCGGGGAGAATAATTAATTACCATTCGAACCATCCGTGGAAACAAAAGTTAAACACAGCGAAGAATCTAATTAGAAAATCAATATTACTCACTGACCACGAGTTTATGCCAGAAAACAAACAAAAGATTAAAAAAAATTTGTACAACAAGAGCTATCCACACAAGCTTATTGACAAATTAATAGAAAATGTAACAAATAAAATTCGCGAAGATAAAAAGGAAACACAAAAATCCGATGAAATTCACCAAAAATACATCGGAGTAACATTTATCCCGGGTTTAACGGATAACCAAAATCTGCATAAAATAATGCAAATTAAAAATGTGAACTATGCACACAAGCCAAACTTCACTCTAAGAAATATTTTTACAAAAACAAAGGATCCGGTGGAAAAAGAGCAACAGAACAATGTAGTATATCAAATAAAATGTAATGGCAAAGTGGGTGAAAAATGTGATCAATACTATATAGGCACAACAAAACGACAACTGGGTATACGGCTAAATGAACACAGAACAGATGCGAAAAATAAGAAGATGACAACGGCTTTCGCACAGCACCTTACAAAGAGTAACCATACAGCGGATTTTGACCATGCACAAATATTAGACATAGAAAAAAGAGAAAAAACACGTCTAACTTTGGAGAGCTTAAGAATACAACAAAAAGTACACCAGGTTATGAATTTCAAAGAGGACGCTAACAATATAAGCAAAATCTATACCGCAGTTGTACAAAGAGCAAAGAAACAAGCGCAAATCGGTGCTACTTGATAATATGTAAATATGTATGTGTGTTTTTAAACTGTGATATTACAATTAGTTAAACAATCAATGTAAGTAACAATTGTCAAGATACAATTTTCATGTTTATTGTTGGATAAAGTAGTTAATGTTTATGTATTTGATATATTTTCAAATAAAAACAGCTTTCTGATGATAACGCAGTAAGCGTCGAAACGCGTCAAAGAATACAAAAACAACAAAGTACACTTATTAAAACGACCATAAAAGCTCTACCCAGCAAACCATATAGTTTCAAATTGGTCTAAATAAAAATAGTAAAAGTATATAATCGGTGAGCAAATCCGAAATACTATTAATACCTAACCAACAATAAACATAACAATGAAACAGTTTTTTCGACACATAAAACTAAAATACAATGAGGAAACACAGTATACAATCAAGCAATTTAACAAAAACTCGAAAAAAATAGTTAGACAGAAGGGGAAACTGAAATTTTTGCTGAAGTGTAAAAACTATGGAATTACATCACCACACCTACGTGGCAAAACAAAGGCATTAATACATTGTTTCCAACTTGACACTACACGTCGCCAATTTGATAAAATAGAGGAATGTTTTCTACAAAAAATTTTAAAATTGGAAATAAAAGAAACAAATGTAACCATAAAAATAATAGAAAAAGATTTGAAACGCATCAAAGACACACTAATAGCGGTACTCGGAGAAGAAGATTACAGTAATATCGTAGAGACACGAGATCAATTTATAAAACACATCGGCACTGACATGGAAAAAACTCATCAAAAAAAGCTTCAAAGGCAAATATTTAGCAACATTCAAAAGTTTGGGATCCGATTCAATGAAGACTGGTTCATTAATACTACGAAAATCGAAATACCGCAAGAATATCGTTGGATACTTTCGCTAGGCTACAAATTCTCACTACCGGTTTCAAGCAAAAATTTCTCACCATTGCAAGTTATCGCGGAACTGGAACAAGGAGTACAAAAAATCGAAGATGACAGAACTAAGGACAGTGTAAGAAGGCACATCGCAATGAAGATAAATAATTACCAGAGTAGGCGTAACAATAACGCAAAAGATAAACTTTTGCTAAAAAATTTTGAGAACACAAAAGAGTTCATATTTAATACAAAGATGAGATAGCTTTAACTCAGGATGACAAAGGAAACAAGACAGTCTTGATGTACAAAAATATTTATGAGGAAAAAATGAAAAAATTGTTAGATGACCGTAATGTATACAAAAAGATACAGAAAGATCCCACACAACAGCTTATGAGAAAGAACAACCTAATTATAAATGAAATGTTTAAGCAAAACGAAATCGAGCTAAAACAGAAATTTCAATTATCTAGTGTTGCAGCCATCGCTCCTAGAATATACGGTCTTCCAAAAATACATAAGAAAAACATGCCCTTAAGGCCAATTGTATCGTCGACAAAAGTACCATGCTATAACTTATCTAAGCATATTGGAGTTGTACTGAAGAATATAATATCTGAAGAATATAATATAAAGAATTCATTTCAACTAAAAGAAAATCTCAAAAATATCCATATAGAAGATGACGAAATTCTAATATCTTTTGATGTAGTGTCATTATTTACGAACATCCCAATACATTTAGCAATACAAACAATAATGAAAAAGTGGCCAGAGTTGGAAAAACACACAAAAATTTCAAAAAAACGTTTCCAGACTATACTCGAGTTTTGGCTAAGAGAAAATAATTATTTTATGTACAACTCGAATTTTTATCAGCAAATATACGGCATGCCCATGGGCAATCCCTATCGCCAACCATAGCTGACATAGTTCTTGACAAAATACTTGACGACAGCATAGCTGAACTTAAAACCAATGACATATATATCAGATACATAAAAAAGTATGTAGATGATATATTCGCAATTATAAAGAAAAAGGACGCGGAAGACATCTTGAAAATATTGAACGCACAGCATACTAAAATAAAATTCACAATGGAAATAGAACAAGAAAATGAAATAGCCTTTCTAGACCTACAAGTAATCCATAAAAATAGAAAATGTACAAGGAAATGGTACACGAAAACTATTGCATCGAGGAGAATAATTAATTACCATTCGAACCATCCGTGGAAACAAAAGTTAAACACAGCGAAGAATCTAATTAGAAAATCAATATTACTCACTGACTACGAGTTTATGCCATAAAACAAACAAAAGATTAAAAAAATTTTGTACAACAACAGCTATCCACACAAGCTTATTGACAAATTAATAGAAAATGTAACAAATAAAATTCGCGAAGATAAAAAGGAAACACAAAAATCCGATGAAATTCACCAAAAATACATCGGAGTAACATTTATCCCGGGCTTAACGGACAACCAAAATCTGCATAAAATAATGCAAATTAAAAATGTGAACTATGCACACAAGCCAAACTTCACTCTAAGAAATATTTTTACAAAAACAAAGGATCCGGTGGAAAAAGAGCAACAGAACAATGTAGTATATCAAATAAAATGTAATGTCAAAGTGGGTGAAAAATGTGATTAATACTATATAGGCACAACAAAACGACAACTGGGTATACGGCTAAATGAACACAGAACAGATGCGAAAAATAAGAAGATGACAACGGCTCTCGCACTGCACCTTACAAAGAGTAACCATACAGCGGACTTTGACCATGCACAAATATTAGACATAGAAAAAATAGAAAAAACACGTCTAACTTTGGAGAGCTTAAGAATACATCAAAAAATACACCAGGTTATGAATTTCAAAGAGGACGCTAACAATATAAGCAACATCTATACCGCAGTTGTACAAAGAGCAAAGAAACAAGCGCAAATTAGTGCTACTTGATAATATGTAAATATGTATGTGTGTTTTTAAACTGTGATATTACAATTAGTTAAACAATCAATGTAAGTAACAATAAAATTTTCATGTTTATTGTTGGATAAAGTAGTTAATGTTTATATATTTGATATATTTTCAAATAAAAACAGCTTTCTGATGATGACGCAGTAAGCATCGAAACGCGTCAAAGAATACAAAAACAACAAAGTACACTTATTAAAACGACCATAAAAGCTCTACCCAGCAAACCATATAGTTTCAAATTGGTCTAAATAAAAATAGTAAAAGAATCGATTTTGTTTTTGCAGATGATAGGTTTTTATGTGTATATTAATTCAAAAGCTGATACAAGGTTCTATCGTTAACGGTTCAATTTCTACGTCAAAGTGGATGGGATTAACCGACTAAAAGGGATAAGTGCCCATATCTATTGTGGGTGGGGCTAACCGACTAAAAGGGATAAGTGTCCATATCTATTGAACTAAGCAAGATAGAATCGATTTTGTTTTTGCAGATGATAGGTTTTTATGTGTATACTAATTCAAAAGCTGATACAAGGTTCTATCGTTAACGGTTCAATTTCTACATCAAAGTAGATGGGGTTAACCAACTAAAAGGGATAAGTGTCCATATCTATTGTGGGTGGGGTTAACCGACTAAAAGGGATAAGTGTCCATATCTATTGAACCAAGCAAGATAGAATCGATTTTGTTTTTGCAGATGATAGGTTTTTATGTGTATATTGATCCACAAGCTGAACTAAGGTTCTATCGTTAACGGTTCAATTTCTACGTTATAGTGGTTGGGTTTAACCGACTAAAAGGGATAAGTGTCCATATCTATTGAACGAAGCAAGATAGAATCGATCTTGTTTTTGCAGATGATAGGTTTTTATGTGTATATTATTCCTCATGCCAATACAAGGTTCTATCGTTAACGGTTCAATTTCTACGTCAAAGTGGATTGAGTTAACCGACTAAAAGGGATAAGTGTACATATCTATTGTGGGTGAGGTTAACCGACTAAAAGGGATAAGTGTCCATATCTATTGAACCAAGCAAGATAGAACGATTTTTTTTTTGCAGATGAGAGGTTTTTATGCGTATATTAATCCACAAGCTGATCCAAGGCTCTATCTTTAATGGTTCAATTTCTACGTCATAGTGGGTGGGGTTAACCGACTAAAAGGGATAAGTGTCCATATCTATTGAACCAGGTAAGATAGAATCGATTTTATTTTTGCAGATGAGAGGTTTTTATGCGTATATTAATCCACAAGCTGATCCAAGGCTCTATCTTTAATGGTTCAATTTCTACGTCATAGTGGGTGGGGTTAACCGACTAAAAGGGATAAGTATACAAATCTATTGAACCAAGCAAGACAGAATCGATTTTATTTCTGCAGATGGTAGGTTTTTATATGTATACTAATACACAAGCTGATCCAAGGTTCTATCGCTAACGGTTCAATTTCTACGTCATACTGGGTGGGGTTATCCGACTAAAAGGGATAAGTGTCCATATCTATTGAACCAAGTAAGATAGAATCGATTATATTTCTGCAGATGGTAGGTTTTTATGTGTATATTAATCCACAAGCTGATCCAAGGTTCTATCGCTAACGGTTCAATTTCTACGTTATACTGGGTGGGGTTAACCGACTAAAAGGGATAAGTGTCATTATCTATTGAACCAAGTAAGATAGAATCGATTTTATTTTTGCATATGATAGGGTTTTATGTGTATACTAATACACAAGCTGATCCAAGGTTCTATCGCTAACGGTTCAATTTCTACGTCATACTGGGTGGGGTTATCCGACTAAAAGGGATAAGTGTCCATATCTATTGAACCAAGTAAGATAGAATCGATTATATTTCTGCAGATGGTAGGTTTTTATGTGTATATTAATCCACAAGCTGATCCAAGGTTCTATCGCTAACGGTTCAATTTCTACGTTATACTGGGTGGGGTTAACCGACTAATAGGGATAAGTGTCCATATCTATTGAACCAAGCAAGGTAGGATCGAATTTATTTTTGCAGATGGTAGGTTTTTATGTGCATATTAATCCAAAAGCTGATATAAGGTTCTATCGCTAACGGTTCAATTTCTACGTCATACTGGGTGGGGTTATCCGACTAAAAGGGATAAGTGTCCATATCTATTGAACCAAGTAAGATAGAATCGATTATATTTTTGCAGATGGTAGGTTTTTATGTGTATATTAATCCACAAGCTGATCCAAGGTTCTATCGCTAACGGTTCAATTTCTACGTTATACTGGGTGGGGTTAACCGACTAAAAGGGATAAGTGTCATTATCTATTGAACCAAGTAAGATAGAATCGATTTTATTTTTGCATATGATAGGGTTTTATGTGTATATTAATCCACAAGCTGATCCAAGGCTCTATCTTTAATGGTTCAATTTCTACGTCATAGTGGGTGGGGTTATCCGAATAAAAGGGATAAGTGTCCATATCTATTGAACCAAGCAAGACAGAATCGATTTTATTTTTGCAGATGGTAGGTTTTTATGTGTATATTAATCCACAAGCTGATCCAAGGTTCTATCATTAACGGTTCAATTTCTACGTTAAAGTGGGTGGGGTTAACCGACTAAAAGGGATAAGTATCCATATCTATTGAACCAAGCAAGATAGAATCGATTTTGTTTTTGCAGATGGTAGGTTTTTATGTGTATATTAATCCACAAGCTGATCCAAGGTTCTATCGTTAACGGTTCAATTTCTACGTCAAAGTGGATGGGGTTAACCGACTAAAAGGGATAAGTGTCCATATCTATTGTGGGTGGGGTTAACCGACTAAAGGGGATAAGTGTCCATATCTATTGAACCAAGCAAGACAGAGTCGATTTTATTTTTGCAGATGATAGGTTTTTATGTGTATATTAATTCAAAAGCTGATACAAGATTCTATCGTTAACGGTTCAATTTCTACGTCAAAGTGGATGGGGTTAACCGACTAAAAGGGATAAGTGTCCATATCTATTGTGGGTGGGGTTAACCGACTAAAAGGGATAAGTGTCCATATCTATTGAACCAAGCAAGATAGGATCGATTTTGTTTTTGGAGATGATAGGTTTTTATGTGTATATTAATCCACAAGCTGATCCAAGGTTCTACCGCTAACGGTTCAATTTCTACGTTATAGTGGGTGGGGTTAACCGACTAAAAGGGATAAGTGTCCATATCTATTGAACCAAGCAAGATAGAATCGATTTTGTTTTTGCAGATGATAGGGTTTTATGTGTATATTAATCCACAAGCTGATCCAAGGTTCTACCGCTAACGGTTCAATTTCTACGTCATACTGGGTTGGGTTAACCGACTAATAGGGATAAGTGTCCATATCTATTGAACCAAGCAAGGTAGGATCGAATTTATTTTTGCAGATGGTAGGTTTTTATGTGCATATTAATCCAAAAGCTAATCCAAGGTTCTATCGCTAACGGTTCAATTTCTACGTCATACTGGGTGGGGTTATCCGACTAAAAGGGATAAGTGTCCATATCTATTGAACCAAGTAAGATAGAATCGATTATATTTTTGCAGATGGTAGGTTTTTATGTGTATATTAATCCACAAGCTGATCCAAGGTTCTATCGCAAACGGTTCAATTTCTACGTTATACTGGGTGGGGTTAACCGACTAAAAGGGATAAGTGTCATTATCTATTGAACCAAGTAAGATAGAATCGATTTTATTTTTGCAGATGATAGGGTTTTATGTGTATATTAATCCACAAGCTGATCCAAGGCTCTATCTTTAATGGTTCAATTTCTACGTCATAGTGGGTGGGGTTATCCGACTAAAAGGGATAAGTGTCCATATCTATTGAACCAAGTAAGATAGAATCGCTTATATTTTTGCAGATGGTAGGTTTTTATGTGTATATTAATCCACAAGCTGATCCAAGGTTCTATCATTAACGGTTCAATTTCTACGTCAAAGTGGGTGGGGTTAACCGACTAAAAGGGATAAGTATCCATATCTATTGAACCAAGCAAGATAGAATCGATTTTGTTTTTGCAGATGGTAGGTTTTTATGTGTATATTAATCCACAAGCTGATCCAAGGTTCTATCCTTAACGGTTCAATTTCTACGTCAAAGTGGATGGGGTTAACCGACTAAAAGGGATAAGTGTCCATATCTATTGTGGGTGGGGTTAACCGACTAAAGGGGATAAGTGTCCATATCTATTGAACCAAGCAAGACAGAATCGATTTTATTTTTGCAGATGATAGGTTTTTATGTGTATATTAATTCAAAAGCTGATACAAGATTCTATCGTTAACGGTTCAATTTCTACGTCAAAGTGGATGGGGTTATCCGACTAAAAGGGATAAGTGTCCATATCTATTGTGGGTGGGGTTAACCGACTAAAAGGGATAAGTGTCCATATTTATTGAACCAAGCAAGATAGAATCGATTTTGTTTTTGGAGATGATAGGTTTTTATGTGTATATTAATCCACAAGCTGATCCAAGGTTCTACCGCTAACGGTTCAATTTCTACGTTATACTGGGTGGGGTTAACCGACTAAAAGGGATAAGTGTCCATATCTATTGAACCAAGTAAGATAGAATCGATTTTGTTTTTGCAGAAGATAGGGTTTTATGTGTATATTAATCCACAAGCTGATCCAAGGTTCTACCGCTAACGGTTCAATTTCTACGTCATACTGGGTGGGGTTAACCGACTAATAGGGACAAGTGTCCATATCTATTGAACCAAGCAAGGTAGGATCGAATTTATTTTTGCAGATGGTAGGTTTTTATGTGCATATTAATCCAAAAGCTGATCCAAGGTTCTATCGCTAACGGTTCAATTTCTACGTCAAACTGGGTGGGGTTAACCGACTAAAAGGGATAAGTGTCCATATCTATTGAACCAAGCAAGACAGAAACGATTTATTTTTGCAGATGGTGGCTTTATGTGTATATTAATCTACAAGGTTATCCAAGGTTCTATCGTTAACGGTTCAATTTCTACGTCATACTGGGTGGGGTTAACCGACTAAAAGGGATAAGTGTCCATATCTATTGAACCAAGCAAGACAGAATCGATTTTATTTTTGCAGATGGTAGGTTTTTATGTGTATATTAATCCACAAGCTGATCCAAGGTTCTGTCGCTAACGGTTCAATTTCTACGTCATACTGGGTGGGGTTATCCGACTAAAAGGGATAAGTGTCCATATCTATTGAACCAAACAAGATAGTATCGATTTTATTTTGGAGATTATAGGTTTTTATGTGTATACTAATCCACAAGCTGATCCAAGGTTCTATCGTTAACGGTTCAATTTCTACGTTATAGTGGTTTGGGTTAACCGACTAAAAGGGATAAGTGTTCATATCTATTGAACCAAGCAAGATAGAATCGATTTTATTTTTGCAGATGATAGGTTTTTATGTGTATATAAATCCACAGGCTGATCCATGATTCTATCGTTAACGGTTCAATTTCTACGTCAAAGTGGGTAGGGTTAACCGACTAAAAGGGATAAGTGTCCATATCTATTGAACCAAGCAAGAGAGAATCGATTTTGTTTTTGCAGTTGATAGGTTTTTATGTGTATATTAATTCAAAAGCTGATACAATGGATGGAATTAACCGACTAAAAGGGATAAGTGCCCATATCTATTGTGGGTGGGGCTAACCGACTAAAAGGGATAAGTGTCCATATCTATTGAACCAAGCAAGATAGAATCGATTTTGTTTTTGCAGATGATAGGTTTTTCTGTGTATATTAATTCAAAAGCTGATACAAGGTTCTATCGTCAACGGTTCAATTTCTACGTCAAAGTGGATGGGGTTAACCAACTAAAAGGGATAAGTGTCCATATCTATTGTGGGTGGGGTTAACCGACTAAGAGGGATAAGTGTCCATATCTATTGAACCAAGCAATACAGAATGGAATTTATTTTTGCAGATGGTAAGTTTTTATGTGTACATTAATCCATAAGCTGACCCAAGATTCTATCGCTAACGGTTCAATTTCTACGTCATACTGGGTCGGGTTAACCGACTAAAAGGGATAAGTGTCCATATCTATTGAAACAAGCAAGATAGAATCGATTTTGTTTTTGCAGATGATAGGTTTTTATGTGTGTATTAATTCAAGGTTCTATTGTTAACGGTTCAATTTCTACGTCAAAGTGGATGGGGTTAACCGACTAAAAGGGATAAGTGTCCACATCTATTGTGGGTGGGGTTAACCGACTAAAAGGGATAAGTGTCAATATCTATTGAACCAAGCAAGATAGAATCGATTTTGTTTTTGCAGATGATAGGTTTTTATGTGTATATTGATCCACAAGCTGATCTAAGGTTCTATCGTTAACGGTTCAATTTCTACGTTATAGTGGTTGGGGTTAACCGACTTAAAGGGATAAGTGTTCATATCTATTGAACCAAGCAAGATAGAATCGATTTTGTTTTTGCAGGTGATAGGTTTTTATGTGTATATTAATCCACAAGCTGATCCAAGGTTCTATCGTTAACGGTTCAATTTCTACGTCAAAGTAGGTAGGGTTAACCGACTAAAGGGATAAGTGTCCATATCTATTGAACGAAGCAAGATAGAATTGATCTTGTTTTTGCAGATGATAGGTTTTTATGTGTGTATTATTCCACAAGCCAATACAAGGTTCTATCGTTAACGGTTCAATTTCTACGTAAAAGTGGATTAGGTTAACCGACTAAAAGGGATAAGTGTCCATATCTATTGTGGGTGAGGTTAACCGACTAAAAGGGATAAGTGTCCATATCTATTGAACCAAGCAAGATAGAACGATTTTGTTTTTGCAGATGAGAGGTTTTTATGCGTATATTAATCCATAAGCTGATCCAAGGCTCTATCTTTAATGGTTCAATTTCTACGTCATAGTGGGTGGGGTTAACCGACTAAAATTTTTGCAGATGGTAGTTTTTTATGTGTATATTAATCCACAAGCTGATCAAAGGTTCTATCGCTAACGGTTCAAATTCTACGTTATACTGGGTGGGGTTAACCGACTAAAAGGGGTAAGTGTCCATATCTATTGAACCAATCAAGATAGAATCAATTTTGTTTTTGCAGATGATAGGGTTTTATGTGTATATTAATACAAAAGCTGATCCAAGGTTCTATCTCTAACGGTTCAATTTCTACGTCATACTGGGTGGGGTTAACCGACTAATAGGGATAAGTGTCCATATCTATTGAACCAATCAAGATAGAATCAATTTTGTTTTTGCAGATGATAGGATTTATGTGTATATTAATCCACAAGCTGATCCAAGGTTCTATCGTTAACGGTTCAATTTCAACGTTATAGTGGTTGGGGTTAACCGACTAAAAGGGATAAGTGTCAATATCTATTGAACCAAGCAAGATAGAATCGATTTTGTTTTTGCAGATGATAGGTTTTTATGTGTATATTAATGCACAAGCTGATACAAGGTTCTATCGTTAACGGTTCAATTTCTACGTCAAAGTGGATGGAGTTATCCGACTAAAAGGGATAAGTGTCCATATCTATTGTGGGTGGGGTTATCCGACTAAAAGGGATAAGTGTCCATATCTATTGAACCAAGCAAGGTAGAATCGAATTTATTTTTGCAGATGGTAGGTTTTTATGTGTATATTAATCCACAGCCTGATCCAAGGTTCTATCGTTAACGGTTCAATTTCTACGTCAAAGTGGATGGGGTTAACCAACTAAAAGGGATAAGTGTCCATATCTATTGAACCAAGCAAGACAGAATCGATTTTATTTTTGCAGATGATAGGTTTTTATGTGTATATTAATTCAAAAGTTGATACAAGGTTCTATCGTTAACGGTTCAATTTCTACGTCAAAGTGGATGGGGTTAACCGACTAAAAGGAATAAGTGTCCATATCTATTGTGGGTGGGGTTAACCGACTAAAAGGGATAAGTGTCCATATCTATTGAACCAAGCAAGATAGAATCGATTTTGTTTTTGGAGATGATAGGTTTTTATGTGTATATTGATCCACAAGCTGATCTAAGGTTCTATCGTTAACGGTTCAATTTCTACGTTATAGTGGTTGGGGTTAACCGACTAAAAGGGATAAGTGTCCATATCTATTGAACCAGGCAAGACAGAATCGATTTTATTTTTGCAGATGGTAGGTTTTTATGTGTATATTGATCCACAAGCTGATCCAAGGTTCTATCGCTAACGGTTCAATTTCTACGTTATACTGGGTGGGGTTAACCGACTAAAAGGGTTAAGTGTCCATATCTATTGAACCAAGTAAGATAGAATCGATTTTATTTTTGCAGATGATAGGTTTTTATGTGTATACTAATGCACAAACTGATCCAAGGTTCTATCGTTAACGGTTCAATTTCTACGTTATAGTGGGTGGGGTTAACCGACTAAAAGGGATAAGTGTTCATATCTATTGAACCAAGCAAGATAGAATAGATTTTATTTTTGCAGATGATAGGTTTTTATGTGTATATTTATCCACAGGCTGATCCATGGTTCTATCGTTAACGGTTCAATTTCTACGTCAAAGTGGGGAGGGTTAACCGACTAAAAGGGATAAGTGTCCATATCTATTGAACCAAGCAAGATAGAATCGATTTTGTTTTTGCAGATGATAGGTTTTATGTGTATATTAATTCAAAAGCTGATACAAGGTTCTATCGTTAACGGTTCAATTTCTACGTCAAAGTGGATGGGATTAACCGACTGAAAGGGATAAGTGCCCATATCTATTGTGGGTGGGGCTAACCGACTAAAAGGGATAAGTGTCCATATCTATTGAACCAAGCAAGATAGAATCGATTTTGTTTTTGCAGATGATAGGTTTTTATGTGTATATTAATTCAAAAGCTGATACAAGGTTCTATCGTTAATGGTTCAATTTCTACATCAAAGTGGATGGGGTTAACCAACTAAAAGGGATAAGTGTCCATATCTATTGTGGGTGGGGTTAACCGACTAAAAGGGATAAGTGTCCATATCTATTGAACCAAGCAATACAGAATCGAATTTATTTTTGCAGATGGTAGGTTTTTATGTGTATATTAATCCACAAGCTGATCCAAGGTTCTACCGCTAACGGTTCAATTTCTACGTCATACTGGGTCGGGTTAACCGACTAAAAGGGATAAGTGTCCATATCTATTGAACCAAGCAAGATATAATCGATTTTGTTTTTGCAGATGATAGGTTTTTATGTGTGTATTAATTCAAAAGCTGATACAAGGTTCTATTGTTAACGGTTCAATTTCTACGTCAAAGTGGATGGGGTTAACCGACTAAAAGGGATAAGTGTCCACATCTATTGTGGGTGGGGTTAACCGACTAAAAGGGATAAGTGTTCATATCTATTGAACCAAGCAAGATAGAATAGATTTTATTTTTGCAGATGATAGGTTTTTATATGTATATTTATCCACAGGCTGATCCATGGTTCTATCGTTAACGGTTCAATTTCTACGTCAAAGTGGGGAGGGTTAACCGACTAAAAGGGATAAGTGTCCATATCTATTGAACCAAGCAAGATAGAATCGATTTTGTTTTAGCAGATGATAGGTTTTTATGTGTATATTAATTCAAAAGCTGATACAAGGTTCTATCGTTAACGGTTCAATTTCTACGTCAAAGTGGATGGGATTAACCGACTGAAAGGGATAAGTGCCCATATCTATTGTGGGTGGGGCTAACCGACTAAAAGGGATAAGTGTCCATATCTATTGAACCAAGCAAGATAGAATCGATTTTGTTTTTGCAGATGATAGGTTTTTATGTGTATATTAATTCAAAAGCTGATACAAGGTTCTATCGTTAACGGTTCAATTTCTACATCAAAGTGGATGGGGTTAACCAACTAAAAGGGATAAGTGTCCATATCTATTGTGGGTGGGGTTAACCGACTAAAAGGGATAAGTGTCCATATCTATTGAACCAAGCAATACAGAATCGAATTTATTTTTGCAGATGGTAGGTTTTTATGTGTATATTAATCCACAAGCTGATCCAAGGTTCTACCGATAACGGTTCAATTTCTACGTCATACTGGGTCGGGTTAACCGACTAAAAGGGATAAGTGTCCATATCTATTGAACCAAGCAAGATAGAACGATTTTGTTTTTGCAGATGAGAGGTTATTATGCGTATATTAATCCACAAGCTGATCCAAGGCTCTATCTTTAATGGTTCAATTTCTACGTCATAGTGGGTGGGGTTAACCGACTAAAAGGGATAAGTATACATATCTATTGAACCAAGCAAGAAAGAATCGAATTTATTTTTGCAGATGGTAGTTTTTTATGTGCATATTAATCCAGAAGCTGACCCAAGGTTCTATCGCTAACGGTTCAATTTCTACGTTATACTGGCTGGGGTTAACCGACTAAAAGGGATAAGTGTCCATATCTATTGAACCAAGCAAGATATAATCAATTTTGTTTTTGCAGATGATAGGGTTTTATGTGTATATTAATCCACAAGCTGATCCAAGGTTCTATCGCTAACGGTTCAATTTCTACGTCATACTGGGTGGGGTTAACCGACTAATAGGTATAAGTGTCCATATGTATTGAACCAAGCAAGGTAGAATCGAATTTATTTTTGCAGATGGTAGGTTTTTATGTGCATATTAATCCACAAGTTGACCCAAGGTTCTATCGCTAACGGTTCAATTTCTACGTCAAACTGGGTGGGATTAACCGACTAAAAGGGATAAGTGTCCATATCTATTGAACCAAGCAAGACAGAAACGATTATATTTTTGCATATGGTAGATTTTTATGTGTATATTAATCCGCAAGCCGATCCAAGGTTCTATCGTTAACGGTTCAATGTCTACGTCATACTGGATGGGGTTAACCGACTAAAAGGGATAAGTGTCCATATCTATTGAACCAAGCAAGACAGAATCGATTTTATTTTTGCAGATGGTAGGTTTTTATGTGTATATTAATCCACAAGCTGATACAAGGTTCTATCGCTAACGGTTCAATTTCCACGTCATACTGGGTGCGGTTATCCGACTAAAAGGGATAAGTGTCCATATCTATTGAACCAAGCAAGATAGAATCGATTTTATTTTTGCAGATTATAGGTTTTTATGTGTATATTAATCCACAAGCTGATCCAAGGTTCTATCGTTAACGGTTCAATTTCAACGTTATAGTGGTTGGGGTTAACCGACTAAAAGGGATAAGTGTCCATATCTATTGAACCAAGCAAGACAGAATCGATTTTGTTTTTGCAGATGATAGGTTTTTATGTGTATATTAATTCAAAAGCTGATACAAGGTTCTATCGTTAACGGTTCAATTTCTACGTCAAAGTGGATGGTGTTATCCGACTAAAAGGGATAAGTCTCCATATCTATTGTGGGTGGGGTTAACTGACTAAAAGGGATAAGTGTCCATATATATTGAACCAAGCAAGACAGAATCGATTTTATTTTTGCAGATGATAGGTTTTTATGTGTATATTAATTCATAAGCTGATACAAGGTTCTATCGTTAACGGTTCAATTTCTACGTCAAAGTGGATGGGATTAACCAACTAAAAGGGATAAGTGCCCATATCTATTGTGGGTGGGGCTAACCGACTAAAAGGGATAAGTGTCCATATCTATTGAACCAAGCAAGATAGAATCGATTTTGTTTTTGCAGATGATAGGTTTTTATGTGTATATTAATTCACAAGCTGATCCAAGGTTCTATCGCTAACGGTTCAGTTTCTACGTCAAATTGGGTAGAGTTAACCGACTAAAAGGGATAAGTGTCCATATCTATTGTGGGTGGGGTTAACCGACTAAAAGGGATAAGTGTCCATATCTATTGAACCAAGCAAGACAGAATCGATTTTATTTTTGCAGATGATAGGTTTTTATGTGTATATTAATTGAAAAGCTGATACAAGGTTCTATCGTTAAAGGTTCAATTTCTAAGTCAAAGTGGATGGGATTAACCGACTAAAAGGGATAAGTGCCCATATCTATTATGGGTGGGGCTAACCGACTAAAAGGGATAAGTGTCCATATCTATTGAACCAAGCAAGATAGAATCGAATTTATTTTTGCAGATGGTAGGTTTTTATGTGTATATTAATTCACAAGCTGATCCAAGGTTCTATCGCTAGCGGTTCAATTTCTACGTCATACTGGGTCGGGTCAACCGACTAAAAGGGATAAGTGTCCATATCTATTGAACCAAGCAAGATAGAATCGATTTTGTTTTTGCAGATGATAGTTTTTATGTGTATATTAATTCAAAAGCTGATACAAGGTTCTATCGTTAACGGTTCAATTTCTACGTCAAAGTGGATGGGGTTATCCGACTAAAAGGGATAAGTCTCCATATCTATTGTGGGTGGGGTTAACCGACTAAAAGGGATAAGTGTCCATATCTATTGAACCAAGCAAAATAGAATCGATTTTATTTCGCAGATGGTAGGTATTTATGTGTATATTAATCCAAAAGCTGACCCAAGGTTCTATCGTTAACGGTTCAATTTCTACGTCAAAGTGGGTGGGGTTAACCGACTAAAAGGGATAAGTGTCCATATCTATTGTGGGTGGGGTTAACCGACTAAAAGGGATAAGTGTCCATATCTATTGAACCAAGCAAGATAGAATCGATTTTGTTTTTGCAGATGATATGTTTTTATGTGTATATTAATTCAAAAGCTGATACAAGGTTCTATCGTTAACGGTTCAATTTCTACGTCAAATTGGATGCGGTTAACCGACTAAACGGGATAAGTGTCCATATCTATTGTGGGTGGGGTTAACCGACTAAAAGGGATAAGTGTCCATATCTATTGAACCAAGCAAGACAGAATCGATTTTATTTTTGCAGATGATAGGTTTTTATGTGTATATTAATTGAAAAGCTGATACAAGTTTCTATCGTTAACGGTTCAATTTCTAAGTCAAAGTGGATGGGATTAACCGACTAAAAGGGATAAGTGCCCATATCTATTATGGGTGGGGCTAACCGACTAAAAGGGATTAGTGTCCATATCTATTGAACCAAGCAAGATAGAATCGAATTTATTTTTGCAGATGGTAGGTTTTTATGTGTATATTAATTCACAAGCTGATCCAAGGTTCTATCGCTAGCGGTTCAATTTCTACGTCATACTGGGTCGGGTCAACCGACTAAAAGGGATAAGTGTCCATATCTATTGAACCAAACAAGATAGAATCGATTTTGTTTTTGCAGATGATAGGTTTTTATGTGTATATTAATTCAAAAGCTGATACAAGGTTCTATCGTTAACGGTTCAATTTCTACGTCAAAGTGGATGGGGTTATCCGACTAAAAGGGATAAGTCTCCATATCTATTGTGGGTGGGGTTAACCGACTAAAAGGGATAACTGTCCATATCTATTGAACCAAGCAAAATAGAATCGATTTTATTTCGCAGATGGTAGGTTTTTATGTGTATATTAATCCAAAAGCTGACCCAAGGTTCTATCGTTAACGGTTCAATTTCTACGTCAAAGTGGGTGGGGTTAACTGACTAAAAGGGATAAGTATCCATATCTATTGAACCAAGCAAGATAGAATCGATTTTGTTTTTGCAGATGATATGTTTTTATGTGTATATTAATTCAAAAGCTGGTACAAGGTTCTATCGTTAACGGTTCAATTTCTACGTCAAAGTGGGTGGGGTTAACCGACTAAAAGGGATAAGTGTCCATATCTATTGTGGGTGGGGTTAACCGACTAAAAGGGATAAGTGTCCATATCTATTGAACCAAGCAAGATAGAATCGATTTTGTTTTTGCAGATGATATGTTTTTATGTGTATATTAATTCAAAAGCTGGTACAAGGTTCTATCGTTAACGGTTCAATTTCTACGTCAAATTGGATGGGTTTAACCAAATAAAAGGGATAAGTGTCCATATCTATTGTGGGTTGGGTTAACCGACTAAAAGGGATAAGTGTCCATATCTATTGAACCAAGCAAGATAGAATTGATTTTGTTTTTGGAGATGATAGGTGTTTATGTGTATATTGATCCATAAGCTGATCTAAGGTTCTATCGTTAACGGTTCAATTTCTACGTTAGAGTGGTTGGGGTTAACCGACTAAAAGGGATAAGTGTCCATATCTATTGAACCAGGCAAGACAGAATCGATTTTATTTTTGCAGATGGTAGGTTTTTATGTGTATATTAATCCACAAGCTGATCCAAGGTTCTATCATTAACGATTCAATTTCTACGTCAAAGTGGGTGGGGTTAACTGACTAAAAGGGATAAGTATCCATATCTATTGAACCAAGCAAGATAGAATCGATTTTGTTTTTGCAGATGATAGGTTTTTATGTGTATATTAATCCACAAGCCGATCCAAGGTTCTATCGCTAACGATTCAATTTCTACGTCATACTGGGTGGGGTTAACTGACTAAAAGGGATAAGTGCCCATATCTATTATGGGTGGGGCTAACCGACTAAAAGGGATAAGCGTCCATATCTATTGAACCAAGCAAGATAGAATCGCATTTATTTTTGCAGATGATAGGTTTTTATGTGTATATTAATTCAAAAGCTGATACAAGGTTCTATCGTTAACGGTTCAATTTCTAAGTCAAAGTGGATGGGATTAACCGACTAAAAGGGATAAGTGCCCATATCTATTATGGGTGGGGCTAACCGACTAAAAGGGATAAGTGTCCATATCTATTGAACCAAGCAAAATAGAATCGATTTTATTTTTGCAGATGTTAGGTTTTTATGTGTATATTAATCCAAAAGCTGACCCAAGGTTCTATCGTTAACGGTTCAATTTCTACGTCAAAGTGGGTGGGGTTAACCGACTAAAAGGGATAAGTGTCCATATCTATTGAACCAAGCAAGATAGAATCGATTTTGTTTTTGCAGATGATAGGTTTTTATGTGTATATTAATTCAAAGGCTGATACAAGGTTCTATCGTTAACGGTTCAATTTCTACGCCAAAGTGGATGGGGTTATCCGACTAAAAGGGATAAGTGTCCATATCTATTGTGGGTGGGGTTAACCGACTAAAAGGGATAAGTGTCCATATCTATTGAACCAAGCAAGACAGAATCGATTTTATTTCTGCAGATGATAGGTTTTTATGTGTATATTAATGCATAAGCTGATCCAAGTTTGTATCGCTAACGGTTCAATTTCTACGTCAAAGTGGGTAGGGTTAACCGACTAAAAGGGATAAGTGTCCATATCTATTGAAACAAGCAAGATAGAATCGATTTTGTTTTTGCAGATGATAGGTTTTTATGTGTATTTTAATTCAAAAGCTGATACAAGGTTCTATCGTTAACGGTCCAATTTCTACGTCAAAGTGGTTGGGATTAACCGACTAAAAGGGATAAGTGTCCATATCTATTGTGGGTGGGGTTAACCGACTAAAAGGGATATGTATCCATATCTATTGAACCAAGCAAGATAGAATCGATTTTGTTTTTGCAGATGATAGGTTTTTATGTGTATATTAATTCAAAAGCTAATACAAGGTTCTATCGTTAACGGTTCAATTTCTACGTCAAAGTGGATGGGATTAACCGACTAAAAGGGATAAGTGCCCATATCTATTGTGGGTGAGGCTAACCGACTAAAAGGGACAAGTGTCCATATCTATTGAACCAAGCAAGATAGAATCGATTTTGTTTTTGCAGATGATAGGTTTTTATGTGTATATTAATCCACAAGCTGATCCAAGGTTCTATCGCTAACGATTCAATTTCTACGTCATACTGGGTGGGGTTAACTGACTAAAAGGGATAAGTGCCCATATCTATTATGGGTGGGGCTAACCGACTAAAAGAGTAAGTGTCCATATCTATTGAACCAAGCAAGATAGAATCGAATTTATTTTTGCAGATGGTAGGTTTTTATGTGTATTTTAATTCAAAAGCTGATACAAGGTTCTATCGTTAACGGTCCAATTTCTACGTCAAAGTGGATGGGATTAACCGACTAAAAGGGATAAGTGTCCATATCTATTGTGGGTGGGGTTAGCCGACTAAAAGGGATATGTGTCCATATCTATTGAACCAAGCAAGATAGAATCGATTTTGTTTTTGCAGATGATAGGTTTTTATGTGTATATTAATTCAAAAGCTGACCCAAGGTTCTATCGTTAACGGTTCAATTTCTACGTCAAAGTGGGTGGGGTTAACCGACTAAAAGGGATAAGTGTCCATATCTATTGTGGGTGGGGTTAACCGACTAAAAGGGTTATGTGTCCATATCTATTGAACCAAGCAAGATAGAATCGATTTTGTTTTTGCAGATGGTAGTTTTTTATGTGTATATTAATCCAAAAGCTGACCCAAGGTTCTATCGTTAACGGTTCAATTTCTACGTCAAAGTGGGTGGGGTTAACCGACTAAAAGGGATAAGTGTCCATATCTATTGAACCAAGCAAGATAGAATCGATTTTGTTTTTGCAGATGATAGGTTTTTATGTGTATATTAATTCAAAAGCTAATACAAGGTTCTATCGTTAACGGTTCAATTTCTACGTCAAAGTGGATGGGATTAACCGACTAAAAGGGATAAGTGTCCATATCTATTGTGGGTGGGGTTAACCGACTAAAAGGGATATGTGTCCATATCTATTGAACCAAGCAAGATAGAATCGATTTTGTTTTTGCAGATGATAGGTTTTTATGTGTATATTAATTCAAAAGCTGATAAAAGGTTCTATCGTTAACGGTCCAATTTCTACGTCAAAGTGGATGGGGTTATCCGACTAAAAGGGATAAGTGTCCATATCTATTGTGGGTGGGATTAACCGACTAAAAGGGATAAGTGTCCATATCTATTGCACCAAGCAAGACAGAATCGATTTTGTTTTTGCAGATGATAGGTTTTTATGTGTATATTAATCCACAGGCTGATCCATAGTTCTATCGTTAACGGTTCAATTTCTACGTCAAAGTGGGTGGGGTTAACCGACTAAAAGGGATAAGTGTCCATATCTATTGAACCAAGCAAGATAGAATCGATTTTATTTTTGCAGATGGTAGGTTTTTATGTGTATATTAATCCACAAGCTGACCTAAGCTTCTGTCGTTAACGGTTCAATTTCTACGTTATAGTTAACCGACTAAAAGGGATAAGTGTCCATATCTATTGAACCAAGCAAAATAGAATCGATTTTATTTTTGCAGATGGTAGGTTTTTATGTGTATATTAATCCAAAAGCTGACCCAAGGTTCTATCGTTAACGGTTCAATTTCTACGTCAAAGTGGGTGGGGTTAACCGACTAAAATGGATAAGTGTCCATATCTATTGAACCAAGCAAGATAGAATCGATTTTGTTTTTGCAGATGATAGGTTTTTATGTGTATATTAATTCAAAAGCTGATACAAGGTTCTATCGTTAACGGTTCAATTTCTACGCCAAAGTGGATGGGGTTATCCGACTAAAAGGGATAAGTGTCCATATCTATTGTGGGTGGGGTTAACCGACTAAAAGGGATAAGTGTCCATATCTATTGAACCAAGCAAGACAGAATCGATTTTATTTTTGCAGATGATAGGTTTTTATGTGTATATTAATTCATAAGCTGATCCAAGGTTGTATCGCTAACGGTTCAATTTCTACGTCAAAGTGGGTAGGGTTAACCGACTAAAAGGGATAAGTGTCCATATCTATTGAAACAAGCAAGATAGAATCGATTTTGTTTTTGCAGATGATAGGTTTTTATGTGTATTTTAATTCAAAAGCTGATACAAGGTTCTATCGTTAACGGTCCAATTTCTACGTCAAAGTGGATGGGATTAACCGACTAAAAGGGATAAGTGTCCATATCTATTGTGGGTGGGGTTAACCGACTAAAAGGGATATGTGTCCATATCTATTGAACCAAGCAAGATAGAATCGATTTTGTTTTTGCAGATGATAGGTTTTTATGTGTATATTAATTCAAAAGCTAATACAAGGTTATATCGTTAACGGTTCAATTTCTACGTCAAAGTGGATGGGATTAACCGACTAAAAGGGATAAGTGCCCATATCTATTGTGGGTGGGGCTAACCGACTAAAAGGGATAAGTGTCCATATCTATTGAACCAAGCAAGATAGAATCGATTTTGTTTTTGCAGATGATAGGTTTTTATGTGTATATTAATCCACAAGCTGATCCAAGGTTCTATCGCTAACGATTCAATTTCTACGTCATACTGGGTGGGGTTAACTGACTAAAAGGGATAAGTGCCCATATCTATTATGGGTGGGGCTAACCGACTAAAAGGGATAAGTGTCCATATCTATTGAACCAAGCAAGATAGAATCGAATTTATTTTTGCTGATGGTAGGTTTTTATGTGTATTTTAATTCAAAAGCTGATACAAGGTTCTATCGTTAACGGTCCAATTTCTACGTCAAAGTGGATGGGATTAACCGACTAAAAGGGATAAGTGTCCATATCTATTGTGGGTGGGGTTAACCGACTAAAAGGGATATGTGTCCATATCTATTGAACCAAGCAAGATAGAATCGATTTTGTTTTTGCAGATGATAGGTTTTTATGTGTATATTAATTCAAAAGCTAATACAAGGTTCTATCGTTAACGGTTCAATTTCTACGTCAAAGTGGATGGGATTAACCGACTAAAAGGGATAAGTGCCCATATCTATTGTGGGTGGGGCTAACCGACTAAAAGGGATAAGTGTCCATATCTATTGAACCAAGCAAGATAGAATCGATTTTGTTTTTGCAGATGATAGGTTTTTATGTGTATATTAATCCACAAGCTGATCCAAGGTTCTATCGCTAACGATTCAATTTCTACGTCATACTGGGTGGGGTTAACTGACTAAAAGGGATAAGTGCCCATATCTATTATGGGTGGGGCTAACCGACTAAAAGGGATAAGTGTCCATATCTATTGAACCAAGCAAGATAGAATCGAATTTATTTTTGCAGATTGTAGGTTTTTATGTGTATTTTAATTCAAAAGCTGATACAAGGTTCTATCGTTAACGGTCCAATTTCTACGTCAAAGTGGATGGGATTAACCGACTAAAAGGGATAAGTGTCCATATCTATTGTGGGTGGGGTTAACCGACTAAAAGGGATATGTGTCCATATCTATTGAACCAAGCAAGATAGAATCGATTTTGTTTTTGCAGATGATAGGTTTTTATGTGTATATTAATTCAAAAGTTGACCCAAGGTTCTATCGTTAACGGTTCAATTTCTACGTCAAAGTGGGTGGGGTTAACCGACTAAAAGGGATAAGTGTCCATATCTATTGTGGGTGGGGTTAACCGACTAAAAGGGATATGTGTCCATATCTATTGAACCAAGCAAGATAGAATCGATTTTGTTTTTGCAGATGGTAGGTTTTTATGTGTGTATTAATCCAAAAGCTGACCCAAGGTTCTATCGTTAACGGTTCAATTTCTACGTCAAAGTGGGTGGGGTTAACCGACTAAAAGGGATAAGTATCCATATCTATTGAACCAAGCAAGATAGAATCGATTTTGTTTTTGCAGATGATAGGTTTTTATGTGTATATTAATTCAAAAGCTAATACAAGGTTCTATCGTTAACGGTTCAATATCTACGTCAAAGTGGATGGGATTAACCGACTAAAAGGTATAAGTGTCCATATCTATTGTGGGTGGGGTTAACCGACTAAAAGGGATATGTGTCCATATCTATTGAACCAAGCAAGATAGAATCGATTTTGTTCTTGCAGATGATAGGTTTTTATGTGTATATTAATTCAAAAGCTGATAAAAGGTTCTATCGTTAACGGTCCAATTTCTACGTCAAAGTGGATGGGGTTATCCGACTAAAAGGGATAAGTGTCCATATCTATTGTGGGTGGGATTAACCGACTAAAAGGGATAAGTGTCCATATCTATTGAACCAAGCAAGACAGAATTGATTTTGTTTTTGCAGATGATAGGTTTTTATGTGTATATTAATCCACAGGCTGATCCATAGTTCTATCGTTAACGGTTCAATTTCTACGTCAAAGTGGGTGGGGTTAACCGACTAAAAGGGATAAGTGTCCATATCTATTGAACCAAGCAAGATAGAATCGATTTTATTTTTGCAGATGGTAGGTTTTTATGTGTATATTAATCCACAAGCTGACCTAAGCTTCTGTCGTTAACGGTTCAATTTCTACGTTATAGTTAACCGACTAAAAGGGATAAGTGTCCATATCTATTGAACCAAGCAAAATAGAATCGATTTTATTTTTGCAGATGGTAGGTTTTTATGTGTATATTAATCCAAAAGCTGACCCAAGGTTCTATCGTTAACGGTTCAATTTCTACGTCAGAGTGGGTGGGGTTAACCGACTAAAAGGGATAAGTGTCCATATCTATTGAACCAAGCAAGACAGAATCGATTTTATTTTTGCAGATGATAGGTTTTTATGTGTATATTAATTCATAAGCTGATCCAAGGTTGTATCGCTAACGGTTCAATTTCTACGTCAAAGTGGGTAGGGTTAACCGACTAAAAGGGATAAGTGTCCATATCTATTGAAACAAGCAAGATAGAATCGATTTTGTTTTTGCAGATGATAGGTTTTTATGTGTATTTTAATTCAAAAGCTGATACAAGGTTCTATCGTTAACGGTCCAATTTCTACGTCAAAGTGGATGGGATTAACCGACTAAAAGGGATAAGTGTCCATATCTATTGTGGGTGGGGTTAACCGACTAAAAGGGATATGTGTCCATATCTATTGAACCAAGCAAGATAGAATCGATTTTGTTTTTGCAGATGATAGGTTTTTATGTGTATATTAATTCAAAAGCTAATACAAGGTTCTATCGTTAACGGTTCAATTTCTACGTCAAAGTGGATGGGATTAACCGACTAAAAGGGATAAGTGTCCATATCTATTGTGGGTGGGGTTAACCGACTAAAAGGGATATGTGTCCATATCTATTGAACCAAGCAAGATAGAATCGATTTTGTTTTTGCAGATGGTAGGTTTTTATGTGTGTATTAATCCAAAAGCTGACCCAAGGTTCTATCGTTAACGGTTCAATTTCTACGTCAAAGTGGGTGGGGTTAACCGACTAAAAGGGATAAGTATCCATATCTATTGAACCAAGCAAGATAGAATCGATTTTGTTTTTGCAGATGATAGGTTTTTATGTGTATATTAATTCAAAAGCTAATACAAGGTTCTATCGTTAACGGTTCAATTTCTACGTCAAAGTGGATGGGATTAACCGACTAAAAGGTATAAGTGTCCATATCTATTGTGGGTGGGGTTAACCGACTAAAAGGGATATGTGTCCATATCTATTGAACCAAGCAAGATAGAATCGATTTTGTTTTTGCAGATGATAGGTTTTTATGTGTATATTAATTCAAAAGCTAATACAAGGTTCTATCGTTAACGGTTCAATTTCTACGTCAAAGTGGATGGGATTAACCGACTAAAAGGGATAAGTGTCCATATCTATTGTGGGTGGGGTTAACCGACTAAAAGGGATATGTGTCCATATCTATTGAACCAAGCAAGATAGAATCGATTTTGTTTTTGCAGATGGTAGGTTTTTATGTGTGTATTAATCCAAAAGCTGACCCAAGGTTCTATCGTTAACGGTTCAATTTCTACGTCAAAGTGGGTGGGGTTAACCGACTAAAAGGGATAAGTATCCATATCTATTGAACCAAGCAAGATAGAATCGATTTTGTTTTTGCAGATGATAGGTTTTTATGTGTATATTAATTCAAAAGCTAATACAAGGTTCTATCGTTAACGGTTCAATTTCTACGTCAAAGTGGATGGGATTAACCGACTAAAAGGTATAAGTGTCCATATCTATTGTGGGTGGGGTTAACCGACTAAAAGGGATATGTGTCCATATCTATTGAACCAAGCAAGATAGAATCGATTTTGTTTTTGCAGATGATAGGTTTTTATGTGTATATTAATTCAAAAGCTGGTAAAAGGTTCTATCGTTAACGGTCCAATTTCTACGTCAAAGTGGATGGGGTTATCCGACTAAAAGGGATAAGTGTCCATATCTATTGTGGGTGGGATTAACCGACTAAAAGGGATAAGTGTCCATATCTATTGAACCAAGCAAGACAGAATCGATTTTGTTTTTGCAGATGATAGGTTTTTATGTGTATATTAATCCACAGGCTGATCCATAGTTCTATCGTTAACGGTTCAATTTCTACGTCAAAGTGGGTGGGGTTAACCGACTAAAAGGGATAAGTGTCCATATCTATTGAACCAAGCAAGATAGAATCGATTTTATTTTTGCAGATGGTAGGTTTTTATGTGTATATTAATCCACAAGCTGACCTAAGCTTCTGTCGTTAACGGTTCAATTTCTACGTTATAGTTAACCGACTAAAAGGGATAAGTGTCTATATCTATTGAACCAAGCAAAATAGAATCGATTTTATCTTTGCAGATGGTAGGTTTTTATGTGTATATTAATCCAAAAGCAGACCTAAGGTTCTATCGTTAACGGTTCAATTTCTACGTCAGAGTGGGTGGGGTTAACCGACTAAAAGGGATAAGTGTCCATATCTATTGAACCAAGCAAGATAGAATCGATTTTGTTTTTGCAGATGATAGGTTCTTCTGTGTATATTAATTCAAAAGCTGATACAAGGTTCTATCGTTAACGGTTCAATTTCTACGCCAAAGTGGATGGGGTTATCCGACTATAAGGGATAAGTGTCCATATCTATTGTGGGTGGGGTTAACCGACTAAAAGGGATAAGTGTCCATATCTATTGAACCAAGCAAGACAGAATCGATTTTATTTTTGCAGATGATAGGTTTTTATGTGTATATTAATTCATAAGCTGATCCAAGGCTGTATCGCTAACGGTTCAATTTCTACGTCAAAGTGGGTAGGGTTAACCGACTAAAAGGGATAAGTGTCCATATCTCTTGAAACAAGCAAGATATAATCGATTTTGTTTTTGCAGATGATAGGTCTTTATGTGTATTTTAATTCATAAGCTGATCCAAGGCTGTATCGTTAACGGTTCAATTTCTACGTCAGAGTGGGTGGGGTTAACCGACTAAAAGGGATAAGTGTCCATATCTATTGAACCAAGCAAGATAGAATCGATTTTGTTTTTGCAGATGATAGGTTCTTCTGTGTATATTAATTCAAAAGCTGATACAAGGTTCTATCGTTAACGGTCCAATTTCTACGTCAAAGTGGATGGGATTAACCGACTAAAAGAGATAAGTGTCCATATCTATTGTGGGTGGGGTTAACCGACTAAAAGGGATATGTGTCCATATTTATTGAACCAAGCAAGATAGAATCGATTTTGATTTTGCAGATGATAGGTTTTTATGTGTATATTAATTCAAAAGCTAATACAAGGTTCTATCGTTAACGGTTCAATTTCTACGTCAAAGTGGATGGGATTAACCGACTAAAAGGGATAAGTGCCCATATCTATTGTGGGTGGGGCTAACCGACTAAAAGGGATAAGTGTCCATATCTATTGAACCAAGCAAGATAGAATCGATTTTGTTTTTGCAGATGATAGGTTCTTCTGTGTATATTAATTCAAAAGCTGATACAAGGTTCTATCGTTAACGGTCCAATTTCTACGTCAAAGTGGATGGGATTAATCGACTAAAAGAGATAAGTGTCCATATCTATTGTGGGTGGGGTTAACCGACTAAAAGGGATATGTGTCCATATTTATTGAACCAAGCAAGATAGAATCGATTTTGATTTTGCAGATGATAGGTTTTTATGTGTATATTAATTCAAAAGCTAATACAAGGTTCTATCGTTAACGGTTCAATTTCTACGTCAAAGTGGATGGGATTAACCGACTAAAAGGGATAAGTGCCCATATCTATTGTGGGTGGGGCTAACCGACTAAAAGGGATAAGTGTCCATATCTATTGAACCAAGCAAGATAGAATCGATTTTGTTTTTGCAGATGATAGGTTTTTATGTGTATATTAATCCACAAGCTGATCCAAGGTTCTATCGCTAACGATTCAATTTCTACGTCATACTGGGTGGGGTTAACTGACTAAAAGGGATAAGTGCCCATATCTATTATGGGTGGGGCTAACTGACTAAAAGGGATAAGTGTCCATATCTATTGAACCAAGCAAGATAGAATCGAATTTATTTTTGCAGATGGTAGGTTTTTATGTGTATTTTAATTCAAAAGCTGATACAAGGTTCTATCGTTAACGGTCCAATTTCTACGTCAAAGTGGATGGGATTAACCGACTAAAAGGGATAAGTGTCCATATCTATTGTGGGTGGGGTTAACCGACTAAAAGGGATATGTGTCCATATCTATTGAACCAAGCAAGATAGAATCGATTTTGTTTTTGCAGATGATAGGTTTTTATGTGTATATTAATTCAAAAGCTAATACAAGGTTCTATCGTTAACGGTTCAATTTCTACGTCAAAGTGGATGGGATTAACCGACTAAAAGGGATAAGTGCCCATATCTATTGTGGGTGAGGCTAACCGACTAAAAGGGATAAGTGTCCATATCTATTGAACCAAGCAAGATAGAATCGATTTTGTTTTTGCAGATGATAGGTTTTTATGTGTATATTAATCCACAAACTGATCCAAGGTTCTATCGCTAACGATTCAATTTCTACGTCATACTGGGTGGGGTTAACTGACTAAAAGGGATAAGTGCCCATATCTATTATGGGTGGGGCTAACCGGCTAAAAGGGATAAGTGTCCATATCTATTGAACCAAGCAAGATAGAATCGAATTTATTTTTGCAGATGGTAGGTTTTTATGTGTATTTTAATTCAAAAGCTGATACAAGGTTCTATCGTTAACGGTCCAATTTCTACGTCAAAGTGGATGGGATTAACCGACTAAAAGGGATAAGTGTCCATATCTATTGTGGGTGGGGTTAACCGACTAAAAGGGATATGTGTCCATATCTATTGAACCAAGCAAGATAGAATCGATTTTGTTTTTGCAGATGATAGGTTTTTATGTGTACATTAATTCAAAAGCTGACCCAAGGTTCTATCGTTAACGGTTCAATTTCTACGTCAAAGTGGGTGGGGTTAACCGACTAAAAGGGATAAGTGTCCATATCTATTGTGGGTGGGGTTAACCGACTAAAAGGGATATGTGTCCATATCTATTGAACCAAGCAAGATAGAATCGATTTTGTTTTTGCAGATGGTAGGTTTTTATGTGTATATTAATCCAAAAGCTGACCCAAGGTTCTATCGTTAACGGTTCAATTTCTACGTCAAAGTGGATGGGATTAACCGACTAAAAGGGATAAGTGTCCATATCTATTGTGGGTGGGGTTAACCGACTAAAAGGGATATGTGTCCATATCTATTGAACCAAGCAAGATAGAATCGAATTTAGTTTTGCAGATGGTAGGTTTTTATGTGTATTTTAATTCAAAAGCTGATACAAGGTTCTATCGTTAACGGTCCAATTTCTACGTCAAAGTGGATGGGATTAACCGACTAAAAGGGATAAGTGTCCATATCTATTGTGGGTGGGGTTAACCGACTAAAAGGGATATGTGTCCATATCTATTGAACCAAGCAAGATAGAATCGATTTTGTTTTTGCAGATGATAGGTTTTTATGTGTATATTAATTCACAAGCTGATCCAAGGTTCTATCGCTAACGGTTCAGTTTCTACGTCAAATTGGGTAGGGTTAACCGACTAAAAGGGATAAGTGTCCATATCTATTGTGGGTGGGGTTAACCGACTAAAAGGGATAAGTGTCCATATCTATTGAACCAAGCAAGACAGAATCGATTTTATTTTTGCAGATGATAGGTTTTTATGTGTATATTAATTGAAAAGCTGATACAAGGTTCTATCGTTAACGGTTCAATTTCTAAGTCAAAGTGGATGGGATTAACCGACTAAAAGGGATAAGTGCCCATATCTATTATGGGTGGGGCTAACCGACTAAAAGGGATAAGTGTCCATATCTATTGAACCAAGCAAGATAGAATCGATTTTGTTTTTGCAGATGGTAGGTTTTTATGTGTATATTAATCCAAAAGCTGACCCAAAGTTCTATCGTTAACGGTTCAATTTCTACGTCAAAGTGGATGGGATTAACCGACTAAAAGGGATAAGTGTCCATATCTATTGTGGGTGGGGTTAACCGACTAAAAGGGATATGTGTCCATATCTATTGAACCAAGCAAGATAGAATCGAATTTATTTTTGCAGATGGTAGGTTTTTATGTGTATTTTAATTCAAAAGCTGATCCAAGGTTCTATCGCTAGCGGTTCAATTTCTACGTCATACTGGGTCGGGTCAACCGACTAAAAGGGATAAGTGTCCATATCTATTGAACCAAGCAAGATAGAATCGATTTTGTTTTTGCAGATGATAGGTTTTTATGTGTATATTAATTCAAAAGCTGATACAAGGTTCTATCGTTAACGGTTCAATTTCTACGTCAAAGTGGATGGGGTTATCCGACTAAAAGGGATAAGTCTCCATATCTATTGTGGGTGGGGTTAACCGACTAAAAGGGATAAGTGTCCATATCTATTGAACCAAGCAAAATAGAATCGATTTTATTTCGCAGATGGTAGGTTTTTATGTGTATATTAATCCAAAAGCTGACCCAAGGTTCTATCGTTAACGGTTCAATTTCTACGTCAAAGTGGGTGGGGTTAACCGACTAAAAGGGATAAGTGTCCATATCTATTGTGGGTGGGGTTAACCGACTAAAAGGGATAAGTGTCCATATCTATTGAACCAAGCAAGATAGAATCGATTTTGTTTTTGCAGATGATATGTTTTTATGTGTATATTAATTCAAAAGCTGATACCAGGTTCTATCGTTAACGGTTCAATTTCTACGTCAAATTGGATGGGGTTAACCGACTAAAAGGGATAAGTGTCCATATCTATTGTGGGTGGGGTTAACCGACTAAAAGGGATAAGTGTCCATATCTATTGAACCAAGCAAGATAGAATTGATTTTGTTTTTGGAGATGATAGGTTTTTATGTGTATATTGATCCATAAGCTGATCTAAGGTTCTATCGTTAACGGTTCAATTTCTATGTTAGAGTGGTTGGGGTTAACCGAATAAAAGGGATAAGTGTCCATATCTATTGAACCAGGCAAGACAGAATCGATTTTATTTTTGCAGATGGTAGGTTTTTATGTGTATATTAATCCACAAGCTGATCCAAGGTTCTATCATTAACGGTTCAATTTCTACGTCAAATTGGGTGGGGTTAACCGACTAAAAGGGATAAGTATCCATATCTATTGAACCAAGCAAGATAGAATCGATTTTGTTTTTGCAGATGATAGGTTTTTATGTGTATATTAATCCACAAGCCGATCCAAGGTTCTATCGCTAACGATTCAATTTCTACGTCATACTTGGTGGGGTTAACTGACTAAAAGGGATAAGTGCCCATATCTATTATGGGTGGGGCTAACCGACTAAAAGGGATAAGTGTCCATATCTATTGAACCAAGCAAGATAGAATCGCATTTATTTTTGCAGATGATAGGTTTTTATGTGTATATTAATTCAAAAGCTGATACAAGGTTCTATCGTTAACGGTTCAATTTCTAAGTCAAAGTGGATGGGATTAACCGACTAAAAGGGATAAGTGCCCATATCTATTATGGGTGGGGCTAACCGACTAAAAGGGATAAGTGTCCATATCTATTGAACCAAGCAAAATAGAATCGATTTTATTTTTGCAGATGTTAGGTTTTTATGTGTATATTAATCCAAAAGCTGACCCAAGGTTCTATCGTTAACGGTTCAATTTCTACGTCAAAGTGGGTGGGGTTAACCGACTAAAAGGGATAAGTGTCCATATCTATTGAACCAAGCAAGATAGAATCGATTTTGTTTTTGCAGATGATAGGTTTTTATGTATATATTAATTCAAAAGCTGATACAAGGTTCTATCGTTAACGGTTCAATTTCTACGCCAAAGTGGATGGGTTATCCGACTAAAAGGGATAAGTGTCCATATCTCTTGTGGGTGGGGTTAACCGACTAAAAGGGATAAGTGTCCATATCTATTGAACCAAGCAAGATAGAATCGATTTTATTTTTGCAGATGGTAGGTTTTTATGTGTATATTAATCCACAAGCTGACCTAAGCTTCTGTCGTTAACGGTTCAATTTCTACGTTATAGTTAACCGACTAAAAGGGATAAGTGTCTATATCTATTGAACCAAGCAAAATAGAATCGATTTTATCTTTGCAGATGGTAGGTTTTTATGTGTATATTAATCCAAAAGCAGACCCAAGGTTCTATCGTTAACGGTTCAATTTCTACGTCAGAGTGGGTGGGGTTAACCGACTAAAAGGGATAAGTGTCCATATCTATTGAACCAAGCAAGATAGAATCGATTTTGTTTTTGCAGATGATAGGTTCTTCTGTGTATATTAATTCAAAAGCTGATACAAGGTTCTATCGTTAACGGTTCAATTTCTACGCCAAAGTGGATGGGGTTATCCGACTATAAGGGATAAGTGTCCATATCTATTGTGGGTGGGGTTAACCGACTAAAAGGGATAAGTGTCCATATCTATTGAACCAAGCAAGACAGAATCGATTTTATTTTTGCAGATGATAGGTTTTTATGTGTATATTAATTCATAAGCTGATCCAAGGTTGTATCGCTAACGGTTCAATTTCTACGTCAAAGTGGGTAGGGTTAACCGACTAAAAGGGATAAGTGTCCATATCTCTTGAAACAAGCAAGATAGAATCGATTTTGTTTTTGCAGATGATAGGTTTTTATGTGTATTTTAATTCAGAAGCTGATACAAGGTTCTATCGTTAACGGTCCAATTTCTACGTCAAAGTGGATGGGATTAACCGACTAAAAGAGATAAGTGTCCATATCTATTGTGGGTGGGGTTAACCGACTAAAAGGGATATGTGTCCATATTTATTGAACCAAGCAAGATAGAATCGATTTTGATTTTGCAGATGATAGGTTTTTATGTGTATATTAATTCAAAAGCTAATACAAGGTTCTATCGTTAATGGTTCAATTTCTACGTCAAAGTGGATGGGATTAACCGACTAAAAGGGATAAGTGCCCATATCTATTGTGGGTGGGGCTAACCGACTAAAAGGGATAAGTGTCCATATCTATTGAACCAAGCAAGATAGAATCGATTTTGTTTTTGCAGATGATAGGTTTTTATGTGTATATTAATCCACAAGCTGATCCAAGGTTCTATCGCTAACGATTCAATTTCTACGTCATACTGGGTGGGGTTAACTGACTAAAAGGGATAAGTGCCCATATCTATTATGGGTGGGGCTAACTGACTAAAAGGGATAAGTGTCCATATCTATTGAACCAAGCAAGATAGAATCGAATTTATTTTTGCAGATGGTAGGTTTTTATGTGTATTTTAATTCAAAAGCTGATACAAGGTTCTATCGTTAACGGTCCAATTTCTACGTCAAAGTGGATGGGATTAACCGACTAAAAGGGATAAGTGTCCATATCTATTGTGGGTGGGGTTAACCGACTAAAAGGGATATGTGTCCATATCTATTGAACCAAGCAAGATAGAATCGATTTTGTTTTTGCAGATGATAGGTTTTTATGTGTATATTAATTCAAAAGCTAATACAAGGTTCTATCGTTAACGGTTCAATTTCTACGTCAAAGTGGATGGGATTAACCGACTAAAAGGGATAAGTGCCCATATCTATTGTGGGTGAGGCTAACCGACTAAAAGGGATAAGTGTCCATATCTATTGAACCAAGCAAGATAGAATCGATTTTGTTTTTGCAGATGATAGGTTTTTATGTGTATATTAATCCACAAACTGATCCAAGGTTCTATCGCTAACGATTCAATTTCTACGTCATACTGGGTGGGGTTAACTGACTAAAAGGGATAAGTGCCCATATCTATTATGGGTGGGGCTAACCGACTAAAAGGGATAAGTGTCCATATCTATTGAACCAAGCAAGATAGAATCGAATTTATTTTTGCAGATGGTAGGTTTTTATGTGTATTTTAATTCAAAAGCTGATACAAGGTTCTATCGTTAACGGTCCAATTTCTACGTCAAAGTGGATGGGATTAACCGACTAAAAGGGATAAGTGTCCATATCTATTGTGGGTGGGGTTAACCGACTAAAAGGGATATGTGTCCATATCTATTGAACCAAGCAAGATAGAATCGATTTTGTTTTTGCAGATGATAGGTTTTTATGTGTATATTAATTCACAAGCTGATCCAAGGTTCTATCGCTAACGATTCAATTTCTACGTCATACTGGGTGGGGTTAACTGACTAAAAGGGATAAGTGTCCATATCTATTGTGGGTGGGGTTAACCGACTAAAAGGGATATGTGTCCATATCTATTGAACCAAGCAAGATAGAATCGATTTTGTTTTTGCAGATGGTAGGTTTTTATGTGTATATTAATCCAAAAGCTGACCCAAGGTTCTATCGTTAACGGTTCAATTTCTACGTCAAAGTGGATGGGATTAACCGACTAAAAGGGATAAGTGTCCATATCTATTGTGGGTGGGGTTAACCGACTAAAAGGGATATGTGTCCATATCTATTGAACCAAGCAAGATAGAATCGAATTTATTTTTGCAGATGGTAGGTTTTTATGTGTATTTTAATTCAAAAGCTGATACAAGGTTCTATCGTTAACGGTCCAATTTCTACGTCAAAGTGGATGGGATTAACCGACTAAAAGGGATAAGTGTCCATATCTATTGTGGGTGGGGTTAACCGACTAAAAGGGATATGTGTCCATATCTATTGAACCAAGCAAGATAGAATCGATTTTGTTTTTGCAGATGATAGGTTTTTATGTGTATATTAATTCACAAGCTGATCCAAGGTTCTATCGCTAACGGTTCAGTTTCTACGTCAAATTGGGTAGGGTTAACCGACTAAAAGGGATAAGTGTCCATATCTATTGTGGGTGGGGTTAACCGACTAAAAGGGATAAGTGTCCATATCTATTGAACCAAGCAAGACAGAATCGATTTTATTTTTGCAGATGATAGGTTTTTATGTGTATATTAATTGAAAAGCTGATACAAGGTTCTATCGTTAACGGTTCAATTTCTAAGTCAAAGTGGATGGGATTAACCGACTAAAAGGGATAAGTGCCCATATCTATTATGGGTGGGGCTAACCGACTAAAAGGGATAAGTGTCCATATCTATTGAACCAAGCAAGATAGAATCGATTTTGTTTTTGCAGATGGTAGGTTTTTATGTGTATATTAATCCAAAAGCTGACCCAAAGTTCTATCGTTAACGGTTCAATTTCTACGTCAAAGTGGATGGGATTAACCGACTAAAAGGGATAAGTGTCCATATCTATTGTGGGTGGAGTTAACCGACTAAAAGGGATATGTGTCCATATCTATTGAACCAAGCAAGATAGAATCGAATTTATTTTTGCAGATGGTAGGTTTTTATGTGTATTTTAATTCAAAAGCTGATCCAAGGTTCTATCGCTAGCGGTTCAATTTCTACGTCATACTGGGTCGGGTCAACCGACTAAAAGGGATAAGTGTCCATATCTATTGAACCAAGCAAGATAGAATCGATTTTGTTTTTGCAGATGATAGGTTTTTATGTGTATATTAATTCAAAAGCTGATACAAGGTTCTATCGTTAACGGTTCAATTTCTACGTCAAAGTGGATGGGGTTATCCGGCTAAAAGGGATAAGTCTCCATATCTATTGTGGGTGGGGTTAACCGACTAAAAGGGATAAGTGTCCATATCTATTGAACCAAGCAAAATAGAATCGATTTTATTTCGCAGATGGTAGGTTTTTATGTGTATATTAATCCAAAAGCTGACCCAAGGTTCTATCGTTAACGGTTCAATTTCTACGTCAAAGTGGGTGGGGTTAACCGACTAAAAGGGATAAGTGTCCATATCTATTGTGGGTGGGGTTAACCGACTAAAAGGGATAAGTGTCCATATCTATTGAACCAAGCAAGATAGAATCGATTTTGTTTTTGCAGATGATATGTTTTTATGTGTATATTAATTCAAAAGCTGATACAAGGTTCTATCGTTAACGGTTCAATTTCTACGTCAAATTGGATGGGGTTAACCGACTAAAAGGGATAAGTGTCCATATCTATTGTGGGTGGGGTTAACCGACTAAAAGGGATAAGTGTCCATATCTATTGAACCAAGCAAGATAGAATTGATTTTGTTTTTGGAGATGATAGGTTTTTATGTGTATATTGATCCATAAGCTGATCTAAGGTTCTATCGTTAACGGTTCAATTTCTATGTTAGAGTGGTTGGGGTTAACCGAATAAAAGGGATAAGTGTCCATATCTATTGAACCAGGCAAGACAGAATCGATTTTATTTTTGCAGATGGTAGGTTTTTATGTGTATATTAATCCACAAGCTGATCCAAGGTTCTATCATTAACGGTTCAATTTCTACGTCAAATTGGGTGGGGTTAACCGACTAAAAGGGATAAGTATCCATATCTATTGAACCAAGCAAGATAGAATCGATTTTGTTTTTGCAGATGATAGGTTTTTATGTGTATATTAATCCACAAGCCGATCCAAGGTTCTATCGCTAACGATTCAATTTCTACGTCATACTGGGTGGGGTTAACTGACTAAAAGGGATAAGTGCCCATATCTATTATGGGTGGGGCTAACCGACTAAAAGGGATAAGTGTCCATATCTATTGAACCAAGCAAGATAGAATCGCATTTATTTTTGCAGATGATAGGTTTTTATGTGTATATTAATTCAAAAGCTGATACAAGGTTCTATCGTTAACGGTTCAATTTCTAAGTCAAAGTGGATGGGATTAACCGACTAAAAGGGATAAGTGCCCATATCTATTATGGGTGGGGCTAACCGACTAAAAGGGATAAGTGTCCATATCTATTGAACCAAGCAAAATAGAATCGATTTTATTTTTGCAGATGTTAGGTTTTTATGTGTATATTAATCCAAAAGCTGACCCAAGGTTCTATCGTTAACGGTTCAATTTCTACGTCAAAGTGGGTGGGGTTAACCGACTAAAAGGGATAAGTGTCCATATCTATTGAACCAAGCAAGATAGAATCGATTTTGTTTTTGCAGATGATAGGTTTTTATGTGTATATTAATTCAAAAGCTGATACAAGGTTCTATCGTTAACGGTTCAATTTCTACGCCAAAGTGGATGGGTTATCCGACTAAAAGGGATAAGTGTCCATATCTCTTGTGGGTGGGGTTAACCGACTAAAAGGGATAAGTGTCCATATCTATTGAACCAAGCAAGACAGAATCGATTTTATTTCTGCAGATGATAGGTTTTTATGTGTATATTAATTCATAAGCTGATCCAAGTTTGTATCGCTAACGGTTCAATTTCTACGTCAAAGTGGGTAGGGTTAACCGACTAAAAGGGATAAGTGTCCATATCTATTGAAACAAGCAAGATAGAATCGATTTTGTTTTTGCAGATGATAGGTTTTTATGTGTATTTTAATTCAAAAGCTGATACAAGGTTCTATCGTTAACGGTCCAATTTCTACGTCAAAGTGGATGGGATTAACCGACTAAAAGGGATAAGTGTCCATATCTATTATGGGTGGGGTTAACCGACTAAAAGGGATATGTGTCCATATCTATTGAACCAAGCAAGATAGAATCGATTTTGTTTTTGCAGATGATAGGTTTTTATGTGTATATTAATTCAAAAGCTAATACAAGGTTCTATCGTTAACGGTTCAATTTCTACGTCAAAGTGGATGGGATTAACCGACTAAAAGGGATAAGTGCCCATATCTATTGTGGGTGAGGCTAACCGACTAAAAGGGACAAGTGTCCATATCTATTGAACCAAGCAAGATAGAATCGATTTTGTTTTTGCAGATGATAGGTTTTTATGTGTATATTAATCCACAAGCTGATCCAAGGTTCTATCGCTAACGATTCAATTTCTACGTCATACTGGGTGGGGTTAACTGACTAAAAGGGATAAGTGCCCATATCTATTATGGGTGGGGCTAACCGACTAAAAGGGATAAGTGTCCATATCTATTGAACCAAGCAAGATAGAATCGAATTTATTTTTGCAGATGGTAGGTTTTTATGTGTATTTTAATGCAAAAGCTGATACAAGGTTCTATCGTTAACGGTCCAATTTCTACGTCAAAGTGGATGGGATTAACCGACTAAAAGGGATAAGTGTCCATATCTATTGTGGGTGGGGTTAGCCGACTAAAAGGGATATTTGTCCATATCTATTGAACCAAGCAAGATAGAATCGATTTTGTTTTTGCAGATGATAGGTTTTTATGTGTATATTAATTCAAAAGCTGACCCAAGGCTCTATCGTTAACGGTTCAATTTCTACGTCAAAGTGGGTGGGGTTAACCGACTAAAAGGGATAAGTGTCCATATCTATTGAACCAAGCAAGATAGAATCGATTTTGTTTTTGCAGATGATAGGTTTTTATGTGTATATTAATTCAAAAGCTAACACAAGGTTCTATCGTTAACGGTTCTATTTCTACGTCAAAGTGGATGGGATTAACCGACTAAAAGGGATAAGTGTCCATATCTATTGTGGGTGGGGTTAACCGACTAAAAGGGATATGTGTCCATATCTATTGAACCAAGCAAGATAGAATCGATTTTGTTTTTGCAGATGATAGGTTTTTATGTGTATATTAATTCAAAAGCTGATAAAAGGTTCTATCGTTAACGGTCCAATTTCTACGTCAAAGTGGATGGGGTTATCCGACTAAAAGGGATAAGTGTCCATATCTATTGTGGGTGGGATTAACCGACTAAAAGGGATAAGTGTCCATATCTATTGAACCAAGCAAGACAGAATCGATTTTGTTTTTGTAGATGATAGGTTTTTATGTGTATATTAATCCACAAGCTGATCCAAGGTTCTATCATTAACGGTTCAATTTCTACGTCAAAGTGGGTGGGGTTAACCGACTAAAAGGGATAAGTATCCACATCTATTGAACCAAGCAAGATAGAATCGATTTTGTTTTTGCAGATGATAGGTTTTTATGTGTACATTAATCCACAAGCCGATCCAAGGTTCTATCGCTAACGATTGAATTTCTACGTCATACTGGGTGGGGTTAACTGACTAAAAGGGATAAGTGCCCATATCTATTATGGGTGGGGCTAACCGACTAAAAGGGATAAGTGTCCATATCTATTGAACCAAGCAAGATAGAATCGCATTTATTTTTGCAGATGATAGGTTTTTATGTGTATATAAATTCAAAAGCTGATACAAGGTTCTATCGTCAACGGTTCAATTTCTAAGTCAAAGTGGATGGGATTAACCGACTAAAAGGGATAAGTGCCCATATCTATTATGGGTGGGGCTAACCGACTAAAAGGGATAAGTGTCCATATCTATTGAACCAAGCAAAATAGAATCGATTTTATTTTTGCAGATGTTAGGTTTTTATGTGTATATTAATCCAAAAGCTGACCCAAGGTTCTATCGTTAACGCTTCAATTTCTACGTCAAAGTGGGTGGGGTTAACCGACTAAAAGGGATAAGTGTCCATATCTATTGAACCAAGCAAGATAGAATCGATTTTGTTTTTGCAGATGATAGGTTTTTATGTGTATATTAATTCAAAAGCTGATACAAGGTTCTATCGTTAACGGTTCAATTTCTAAGCCAAAGTGGATGGGGTTATCCGACTAAAAGGGATAAGTGTCCATATCTATTGTGGGTGGGGTTAACCGACTAAAAGGGATAAGTGTCCATATCTATTGAACCAAGCAAGACAGAATCGATTTTATTTCTGCAGATGATAGGTTTTTATGTGTATATTAATTCATAAGCTGATCCAAGTTTGTATCGCTAACGGTTCAATTTCTACGTCAAAGTGGGTAGGGTTAACCGACTAAAAGGGATAAGTGTCCATATCTATTGAAACAAGCAAGATAGAATCGATTTTGTTTTTGCAGATGATAGGTTTTTATGTGTGTTTTAATTCAAAAGCTGATACAAGGTTCTATCGTTAACGGTCCAATTTCTACGTCAAAGTGGATGGGATTAACCGACTAAAAGGGATAAGTGTCCATATCTATTGTGGGTCGGGTTAACCGACTAAAAGGGATATGTGTCCATATCTATTGAACCAAGCAAGATAGAATCGATTTTGTTTTTGCAGATGATAGGTTTTTATGTGTATATTAATTCAAAAGCTAATACAAGGTTCTATCGTTAACGGTTCAATTTCTACGTCAAAGTGGATGGGATTAACCGACTAAAAGGGATAAGTGCCCATATCTATTGTGGGTGAGGCTAACCGACTAAAAGGGACAAGTGTCCATATCTATTGAACCAAGCAAGATAGAATCGATTTTGTTTTTGCAGATGATAGGTTTTTATGTGTATATTAATCCACAAGCTGATCCAAGGTTCTATCGCTAACGATTCAATTTCTACGTCATACTGGGTGGGGTTAACTGACTAAAAGGGATAAGTGCCCATATCTATTATGGGTGGGGCTAACCGACTAAGAGGGATAAGTGTCCATATCTATTGAACCAAGCAAGATAGAATCGAATTTATTTTTGCAGATGGTAGGTTTTTATGTGTACTTTAATTCAAAAGCTGATACAAGGTTCTATCGTTAACGGTCCAATTTCTACGTCAAAGTGGATGGGATTAACCGACTAAAAGGGATAAGTGTCCATATCTATTGTGGGTGGGGTTAGCCGACTAAAAGGGATATGTGTCCATATCTATTGAACCAAGCAAGATAGAATCGATTTTGTTTTTGCAGATGATAGGTTTTTATGTGTATATTAATTCAAAAGCTGACTCAAGGTTCTATCGTTAACGGTTCAATTTCTACGTCAAAGTGGGTGGGGTTAACCGACTAAAAGGGATAAGTGTCCATATCTATTGTGGGTGGGGTTAACCGACTAAAAGGGATATGTGTCCATATCTATTGAACCAAGCAAGATAGAATCGATTTTGTTTTTGCAGATGGTAGGTTTTTATGTGTATATTAATCCAAAAGCTGACCCAAGGTTCTATCGTTAACGGTTCAATTTCTACGTCAAAGTGGGTGGGGTTAACCGACTAAAAGGGATAAGTGTCCATATCTATTGAACCAAGCAAGATAGAATCGATTTTGTTTTTGCAGATGATAGGTTTTTATGTGTATATTAATTCAAAAGCTAATACAAGGTTCTATCGTTAACGGTTCAATTTCTACGTCAAAGTGGATGGGATTAACCGACTAAAAGGGATAAGTGTCCATATCTATTGTGGGTGGGGTTAACCGACTAAAAGGGATATGTGTCCATATCTATTGAACCAAGCAAGATAGAATCGATTTTGTTTTTGCAGATGATAGGTTTTTATGTGTATATTAATTCAAAAGCTGATAAAAGGTTCTATCGTTAACGCTCCAATTTCTACGTCAAAGTGGATGGGGTTATCCGACTAAAAGGGATAAGTGTCCATATCTATTGTGGGTGGGATTAACCGACTAAAAGGGATAAGTGTCCATATCTATTGAACCAAGCAAGACAGAATCGATTTTGTTTTTGCAGATGATAGGTTTTTATGTGTATATTAATCCACAGGCTGATCCATAGTTCTATCGTTAACGGTTCAATTTCTACGTCAAAGTGGGTGGGGTTAACCGACTAAAAGGGATAAGTGTCCATATCTATTGAACCAAGCAAGATAGAATCGATTTTATTTTTGCAGATGGTAGGTTTTTATGTGTATATTAATCCACAAGCTGACCTAAGCTTCTGTCGTTAACGGTTCAATTTCTACGTTATAGTTAACCGACTAAAAGGGATAAGTGTCCATATCTATTGAAACAAGCAAAATATAATCGATTTTATTTTTGCAGATGGTAGGTTTTTATGTGTATATTAATCCAAAAGCTGACCCAAGGTTCTATCGTTAACGGTTCAATTTCTACGTCAAAGTGGGTGGGGTTAACCGACTAAAAGGGATAAGTGTCCATATCTATTGAACCAAGCAAGATAGAATCGATTTTGTTTTTGCAGATGATAGGTTTTTATGTGTATATTAATTCAAAAGCTGATACAAGGTTCTATCGTTAACGGTTCAATTTCTACGCCAAAGTGGATGGGGTTATCCGACTAAAAGGGATAAGTGTCCATATCTATTGTGGGTGGGGTTAACCGACTAAAAGGGATAAGTGTCCATATCTATTGAACCAAGCAAGCAGAATCGATTTTATTTTTGCAGATGATAGGTTTTTATGTGTATATTAATTCATAAGCTGATCCAAGGTTGTATCGCTAACGGTTCAATTTCTACGTCAAAGTGGGTAGGGTTAACCGACTAAAAGGGGTAAGTGTCCATATCTATTGAAACAAGCAAGATAGAATCGATTTTGTTTTTGCAGATGATAGGTTTTTATGTGTATTTTAATTCAAAAGCTGATACAAGGTTCTATCGTTAACGGTCCAATTTCTACGTCAAAGTGGATGGGATTAACCGACTAAAAGGGATAAGTGTCCATATCTATTGTGGGTGGGGTTAACCGACTAAAAGGGATATGTGTCCATATCTATTGAACCAAGCAAGATAGAATCGATTTTGTTTTTGCAGATGATAGGTTTTTATGTGTATATTAATTCAAAAGCTAATACAAGGTTCTTTCGTTAACGGTTCAATTTCTACGTCAAAGTGGATGGGATTAACCGACTAAAAGGGATAAGTGCCCATATCTATTGTGGGTGGGGCTAACCGACTAAAAGGGATAAGTGTCCATATCTATTGAACCAAGCAAGATAGAATCGATTTTGTTTTTGCAGATGATAGGTTTTTATGTGTATATTAATCCACAAGCTGATCCAAGGTTCTATCGCTAACGATTCAATTTCTACGTCATACTGGGTGGGGTTAACTGACTAAAAGGGATAAGTGCCCATATCTATTATGGGTGGGGCTAACCGACTAAAAGGGATAAGTGTCCATATCTATTGAACCAAGCAAGATAGAATCGAATTTATTTTTGCAGATGGTAGGTTTTTATGTGTATTTTAATTCAAAAGCTGATACAAGGTTCTATCGTTAACGGTTCAATTTCTAAGTCAAAGTGGATGGGATTAACCGACTAAAAGGGATAAGTGCCCATATCTATTATGGGTGGGGCTAACCGACTAAAAGGGATAAGTGTCCATATCTATTGAACCAAGCAAAATAGAATCGATTTTGTTTTTGCAGATGATAGGTTTTTATGTGTATATTAATCCAAAAGCTGACCCAAGGTTCTATCGTTAACGGTTCAATTTCTACGTCAAAGTGGGTGGGGTTAACCGACTAAAAGGGATAAGTGTCCATATCTATTGAACCAAGCAAGATAGAATCGATTTTGTTTTTGCAGATGATAGGTTTTTATGTGTATATTAATTCAAAAGCTGACTCAAGGTTCTATCGTTAACGGTTCAATTTCTACGTCAAAGTGGGTGGGGTTAACCGACTAAAAGGGATAAGTGTCCATATCTATTGTGGGTGGGGTTAACCGACTAAAAGGGATATGTGTCCATATCTATTGAACCAAGCAAGATAGAATCGATTTTGTTTTTGCAGATGGTAGGTTTTTATGTGTATATTAATCCAAAAGCTGACCCAAGGTTCTATCGTTAACGGTTCAATTTCTAAGTCAAAGTGGATGGGATTAACCGACTAAAAGGGATAAGTGCCCATATCTATTATGGGTGGGGCTAACCGACTAAAAGGGATAAGTGTCCATATCTATTGTGGGTGGGGTTAACCGACTAAAAGGGATATGTGTCCATATCTATTGAACCAAGCAAGATAGAATCGATTTTGTTTTTGCAGATGGTAGGTTTTTATGTGTATATTAATCCAAAAGCTGACCCAAGGTTCTATCGTTAACGGTTCAAAATCTACGTCAAAGTGGGTGGGGTTAACCGACTAAAAGGGATAAGTGTCCATATCTATTGAACCAAGCAAGATAGAATCGATTTTGTTTTTGCAGATGATAGGTTTTTATGTGTATATTAATTCAAAAGCTAATACAAGATTCTATCGTTAACGGTTCAATTTCTACGTCAAAGTGGATGGGATTAACCGACTAAAAGGGATAAGTGTCCATATCTATTGTGGGTGGGGTTAAACGATTAAAAGGGATATGTGTCCATATCTATTGAACCAAGCAAGATAGAATCGATTTTGTTTTTGCAGATGATAGGTTTTTATGTGTATATTAATTCAAAAGCTGATAAAAGGTTCTATCGTTAACGGTCCAATTTCTACGTCAAAGTGGATGGGGTTATCCGACTAAAAGGGATAAGTGTCCATATCTATTGTGGGTGGGATTAACCGACTAAAAGGGATAAGTGTCCATATCTATTGAACCAAGCAAGACAGAATCGATTTTGTTTTTGTAGATGATAGGTTTTTATGTGTATATTAATCCACAGGCTGATCCATAGTTCTATCGTTAACGGTTCAATTTCTACGTCAAAGTGGGTGGGGTTAACCGACTAAAAGGGATAAGTGTCCATATCTATTGAACCAAGCAAGATAGAATCGATTTTATTTTTGCAGATGGTAGGTTTTTATGTGTATATTAATCCACAAGCTGACCTAAGCTTCTGTCGTTAACCGTTCAATTTCTACGTTATAGTTAACCGACTAAAAGGGATAAGTGTCCATATCTATTGAACCAAGCAAAATAGAATCGATTTTGTTTTTGCAGATGATATGTTTTTATGTGTATATTAATTCAAAAGCTGATACAAGGTTCTATCGTTAACGGTTCAATTTCTACGTCAAATTGGATGGGGTTAACCGACTAAAAGGGATAAGTGTCCATATCTATTGTGGGTGGGGTTAACCGACTAAAAGGGATAAGTGTCCATATCTATTGAACCAAGCAAGATAGAATTGATTTTGTTTTTGGAGATGATAGGTTTTTATGTGTATATTGATCCATAAGCTGATATAAGGTTCTATCGTTAACGGTTCAATTTCTACGTTAGAGTGGTTGGGGTTAACCGACTAAAAGGGATAAGTGTCCATATCTATTGAACCAGGCAAGACAGAATCGATTTTATTTTTGCAGATGGTAGGTTTTTATGTGTATATTAATCCACAAGCTGATCCAAGGTTCTATCATTAACGGTTCAATTTCTACGTCAAAGTGGGTGGGGTTAACCGACTAAAAGGGATAAGTATCCATATCTATTGAACCAAGCAAGATAGAATCGATTTTGTTTTTGCAGATGATAGGTTTTTATGTGTATATTAATCCACAAGCCGATCCAAGGTTCTATCGCTAACGATTCAATTTCTACGTCATACTGGGTGGGGTTAACTGACTAAAAGGGATAAGTGCCCATATCTATTATGGGTGGGGCTAACCGACTAAAAGGGATAAGTGTCCATATCTATTGAACCAAGCAAGATAGAATCGCATTTATTTTTGCAGATGATAGGTTTTTATGTGTATATTAATTCAAAAGCTGATACAAGGTTCTATCGTTAACGGTTCAATTTCTAAGTCAAAGTGGATGGGATTAACCGACTAAAAGGGATAAGTGCCCATATCTATTATGGGTGGGGCTAACCGACTAAAAGGGATAAGTGTCCATATCTATTGAACCAAGCAAAATAGAATCGATTTTATTTTTGCAGATGTTAGGTTTTTATGTGTATATTAATCCAAAAGCTGACCCAAGGTTCTATCGTTAACGGTTCAATTTCTACGTCAAAGTGGGTGGGGTTAACCGACTAAAAGGGATAAGTGTCCATATCTATTGAACCAAGCAAGATAGAATCGATTTTGTTTTTGCAGATGATAGGTTTTTATGTGTATATTAATTCAAAAGCTGATACAAGGTTCTATCGTTAACTGTTCAATTTCTACGCCAAAGTGGATGGGGTTATCCGACTAAAAGGGATAAGTGTCCATATCTATTGTGGGTGGGGTTAACCGACTAAAAGGGATAAGTGTCCATATCTATTGAAACAAGCAAGATAGAATCGATTTTGTTTTTGCAGATGATAGGTTTTTATGTGTGTTTTAATTCAAAATCTGATACAAGGTTCTATCGTTAACGGTCCAATTTCTACGTCAAAGTGGATGGGATTAACCAACTAAAAGGGATAAGTGTCCATATCTATTGTGGGTCGGGTTAACCGACTAAAAGGGATATGTGTCCATATCTATTGAACCAAGCAAGATAGAATCGATTTTGTTTTTGCAGATGATAGGTTTTTATGTGTGTTTTAATTCAAAATCTGATACAAGGTTCTATCGTTAACGGTCCAATTTCTACGTCAAAGTGGATGGGATTAACCAACTAAAAGGGATAAGTGTCCATATCTATTGTGGGTCGGGTTAACCGACTAAAAGGGATATGTGTCCATATCTATTGAACCAAGCAAGATAGAATCGATTTTGTTTTTGCAGATGATAGGTTTTTATGTGTATATTAATTCAAAAGCTAATACAAGGTTCTATCGTTAACGGTTCAATTTCTACGTCAAAGTGGATGGGATTAACCGACTAAAAGGGATAAGTGCCCATATCTATTGTGGGTGAGGCTAACCGACTAAAAGGGACAAGTGTCCATATCTATTGAACCAAGCAAGATAGAATCGATTTTGTTTTTGCAGATGATAGGTTTTTATGTGTATATTAATCCACAAGCTGATCCAAGGTTCTATCGCTAACGATTTAATTTCTACGTCATACTGGGTGGGGTTAACTGACTAAAAGGGATAAGTGCCCATATCTATTATGGGTGGGGCTAACCGACTAAAAGGGATAAGTGTCCATATCTATTGAACCAAGCAAGATAGAATCGAATTTATTTTTGCAGATTGTAGGTTTTTATGTGTATTTTAATTCAAAAGCTGATACAAGGTTCTATCGTTAACGGTCCAGTTTCTACGTCAAAGTGGATGGGATTAACCGACTAAAAGGGATAAGTGTCCATATCTATTGTGGGTGGGGTTAGCCGACTAAAAGGGATATGTGTCCATATCTATTGAACCAAGCAAGATAGAATCGATTTTGTTTTTGCAGATGATAGGTTTTTATGTGTATATTAATTCAAAAGCTGATAAAAGGTTCTATCTTTAACGGTCCAATTTCTACGTCAAAGTGGATGGGGTTATCCGACTAAAAGGGATAAGTGTCCATATCTATTGTGGGTGGGATTAACCGACTAAAAGGGATAAGTGTCCATATCTATTGAACCAAGCAAGACAGAATCGATTTTGTTTTTGCAGATGATAGGTTTTTATGTGTATATTAATCCACAGGCTGATCCATAGTTCTATCGTTAACGGTTCAATTTCTACGTCAAAGTGGGTGGGGTTAACCGACTAAAAGGGATAAGTGTCCATATCTATTGAACCAAGCAAGATAGAATCGATTTTATTTTTGCAGATGGTAGGTTTTTATGTGTATATTATTCCACAAGCTGACCTAAGCTTCTGTCGTTAACGGTTCAATTTCTACGTTATAGTTAACCGACTAAAAGGGATAAGTGTCCATATCTATTGAAACAAGCAAAATATAATCGATTTTATTTTTGCAGATGGTAGGTTTTTATGTGTATATTAATCCAAAAGCTGACCCAAGGTTCTATCGTTAACGGTTCAATTTCTACGTCAAAGTGGGTGGGGTTAACCGACTAAAAGGGATAAGTGTCCATATCTATTGAACCAAGCAAGATAGAATCGATTTTGTTTTTGCAGATGATAGGTTTTTATGTGTATATTAATTCAAAAGCTGATACAAGGTTCTATCGTTAGCGGTTCAATTTCTACGCCAAAGTGGATGGGGTTATCCGACTAAAAGGGATAAGTGTCCATATCTATTGTGGGTGGGGTTAACCGACTAAAAGGGATAAGTGTCCATATCTATTGAACCAAGCAAGCAGAATCGATTTTATTTTTGCAGATGATAGGTTTTTATGTGTATATTAATTCATAAGCTGATCCAAGGTTGTATCGCTAACGGTTCAATTTCTACGTCAAAGTGGGTAGGGTTAACCGACTAAAAGGGATAAGTGTCCATATCTATTGAAACAAGCAAGATAGAATCGATTTTGTTTTTGCAGATGATAGGTTTTTATGTGTATTTTAATTCAAAAGCTGATACAAGGTTCTATCGTTAACGGTCCAATTTCTACGTCAAAGTGGATGGGATTAACCGACTAAAAGGGATAAGTGTCCATATCTATTGTGGGTGGGGTTAACCGACTAAAAGGGATATGTGTCCATATCTATTGAACCAAGCAAGATAGAATCGATTTTGTTTTTGCAGATGATAGGTTTTTATGTGTATATTAATTCAAAAGCTAATACAAGGTTCTATCGTTAACGGTTCAATTTCTACGTCAAAGTGGATGGGATTAACCGACTAAAAGGGATAAGTGCCCATATCTATTGTGGGTGGGGCAAACCGACTAAAAGGGATAAGTGTCCATATCTATTGAACCAAGCAAGATAGAATCGATTTTGTTTTTGCAGATGATAGGTTTTTATGTGTATATTAATCCACAAGCTGATCCAAGGTTCTATCGCTAACGATTCAATTTCTACGTCATACTGGGTGGGGTTAACTGACTAAAAGGGATAAGTGCCCATATCTATTATGGGTGGGGCTAACCGACTAAAAGGGATAAGTGTCCATATCTATTGAACCAAGCAAGATAGAATCGAATTTATTTTTGCAGATGGTAGGTTTTTATGTGTATTTTAATACAAAAGCTGATACAAGGTTCTATCGTTAACGGTCCAATTTCTACGTCAAAGTGGATGGGATTAACCGACTAAAAGGGATATGTGTCCATATCTATTGTGGGTGGGGTTAGCCGACTAAAAGGGATATGTGTCCATATCTATTGAACCAAGCAAGCTAGAATCGATTTTGTTTTTGCAGATGATAGGTTTTTATGTGTATATTAATTCAAAAGCTGACCCAAGGTTCTATCGTTAACGGTTCAATTTCTACGTCAAAGTGGGTGGGGTTAACCGACTAAAAGGGATAAGTGTCCATATCTATTGAACCAAGCAAGATAGAATCGATTTTGTTTTTGCAGATGATAAGTTTTTATGTGTATATTAATTCAAAAGCTAATACAAGGTTCTATCGTTAACGCTTCAATTTCTACGTCAAAGTGGATGGGATTAACCGATTAAAAGGGATAAGTGTCCATATCTATTGTGGGTGGGGTTAACCGACTAAAAGGGATATGTGTCCATATCTATTGAACCAAGCAAGATAGAATCGATTTTGTTTTTGCAGATGATAGGTTTTTATGTGTATATTAATTCAAAAGCTGATACAAGGTTCTATCGTTAACGGTCCAATTTCTACGTCAAAGTGGATGGGGTTATCCGACTAAAAGGGATAAGTGTCCATATCTATTGTGGGTGGGATTAACCGACTAAAAGGGATAAGTGTCCATATCTATTGAACCAAGCAAGACAGAATCGATTTTGTTTTTGCAGATGATAGGTTTTTATGTGTATATTAATCCACAGGCTGATCCATAGTTCTATCGTTAACGGTTCAATTTCTACGTCAAAGTGGGTGGGGTTAACCGACTAAAAGGGATAAGTGTCCATATCTATTGAACCAAGCAAGATAGAATCGATTTTATTTTTGCAGATGGTAGGTTTTTATGTGTATATTAATCCACAAGCTGACCTAAGCTTCTGTCGTTAACGGTTCAATTTCTACGTTATAGTTAACCGACTAAAAGGGATAAGTGTCCATATCTATTGAACCAAGCAAAATAGAATCGATTTTATTTTTGCAGATGGTAGGTTTTTATGTGTATATTAATCCAAAAGCTGACCCAAGGTTCTATCGTTAACGGTTCAATTTCTACGTCAAAGTGGGTGTGGTTAACCGACTAAAAGGGATAAGTGTCCATATCTATTGAACCAAGCAAGATAGAATCGATTTTGTTTTTGCAGATGATAGGTTTTTATGTGTATATTAATTCAAAAGCTGATACAAGGTTCTATCGTTAACGGTTCAATTTCTACGCCAAAGTGGATGGGGTTATCCGACTAAAAGGGATAAGTGTCCATATCTATTGTGGGTGGGGTTAACCGACTAAAAGGGATAAGTGTCCATATCTATTGAACCAAGCAAGCAGAATCGATTTTATTTTTGCAGATGATAGGTTTTTATGTGTATATTAATTCATAACCTGATCCAAGGTTGTATCGCTAACGGTTCAATTTCTACGTCGAAGTGGGTAGGGTTAACCGACTAAAAGGGATAAGTGTCCATATCTATTGAAACAAGCAAGATAGAATCGATTTTGTTTTTGCAGATGATAGGTTTTTATGTGTATTTTAATTCAAAAGCTGATACAAGGTTCTATCGTTAACCGTCCAATTTCTACGTCAAAGTGGATGGGATTAACCGACTAAAAGGGATAAGTGTCCATATCTATTGTGGGTGGGGTTAACCGACTAAAAGGGATATGTGTCCATATCTATTGAACCAAGCAAGATAGAATCGATTTTGTTTTTGCAGATGATAGGTTTTTATGTGTATATTAATTCAAAAGCTAATACAAGGTTCTATCGTTAACGGTTCAATTTCTACGTCAAAGTGGATGGGATTAACCGACTAAAAGGGATAAGTGCCCATATCTATTGTGGGTGGGGCTAACCGACTAAAAGGGATAAGTGTCCATATCTATTGAACCAAGCAAGATAGAATCGATTTTGTTTTTGCAGATGATAGGTTTTTATGTGTATATTAATCCACAAGCTGATCCAAGGTTCTATCGCTAACGATTCAATTTCTACGTCATACTGGGTGGGGTTAACTGACTAAAAGGGATAAGTGCCCATATCTATTATGGGTGGGGCTAACCGACTAAAAGGGATAAGTGTCCATATCTATTGAACCAAGCAAGATAGAATCGAATTTATTTTTGCAGATGGTAGGTTTTTATGTGTATTTTAATTCAAAAGCTGATACAAGGTTCTATCGTTAACGGTCCAATTTCTACGTCAAAGTGGATGGGATTAACCAACTAAAAGGGATAAGTGTCCATATCTATTGTGGGTGGGGTTAACCGACTAAAAGGGATATGTGTCCATATCTATTGAACCAAGCAAGATAGAATCGATTTTGTTTTTGCAGATGATAGGTTTTTATGTGTATATTAATTCAAAAGCTAATACAAGGTTCTATCGTTAACGGTTCAATTTCTACGTCAAAGTGGATGGGATTAACCGACTAAAAGGGATAAGTGCCCATATCTATTGTGGGTGGGGCTAACCGACTAAAAGGGATAAGTGTCCATATCTATTGAACCAAGCAAGATAGAATCGATTTTGTTTTTGCAGATGATAGGTTTTTACGTGTATATTAATCCACAAGCTGATCCAAGGTTCTATCGCTAACGATTCAATTTCTACGTCATACTGGGTGGGGTTAACTGACTAAAAGGGATAAGTGCCCATATCTATTATGGGTGGGGCTAACCGACTAAAAGGGATAAGTGTCCATATCTATTGAACCAAGCAAGATAGAATCGAATTTATTTTTGCAGATGGTAGGTTTTTATGTGTATTTTAATTCAAAAGCTGATACAAGGTTCTATCGTTAACGGTCCAATTTCTACGTCAAAGTGGATGGGATTAACCGACTAAAAGGGATAAGTGTCCATATCTATTGTGGGTGGGGTTAACCGACTAAAAGGGATATGTGTCCATATCTATTGAACCAAGCAAGATAGAATCGATTTTGTTTTTGCAGATGATAGGTTTTTATGTGTATATTAGCCGTGTTTTTTAACACGCGTATATCCGTTTACGCTTAAACTTTATATTGACTGCTAAGAGACAAACTATAAATACACCTCTGAAATTGCTGCGCATAAATTTTGTCCTACTAAATTTCAATACGCATTATACTCAGATGTAACTGAAATATGTGTCTTTGTTTCACCCTGTACACTAATTCTATGTATTATATGTGTGTCCACAATTCATCGCAACTGATTCAGCTATATGTTATACCCTATGGCCATCAGAGCGTTGCGTCTCCGCTTTTCGCTACACCCTGTTGCTGTAGCTAGTTGTTTTACCACAGCCGCTAGATGGGTCTCCTAAGCATTATCTAAGCGAAGATAGGCGTTTTTTAACACGCGCAAACGAAACGTATACGCGCGTGTTAAAAAACACGGCTATTAATTCAAAAGCTGACCCAAGGTTCTATCGTTAACGGTTCAATTTCTACGTCAAAGTGGGTGGGGTTAACCGACTAAAAGGGATAAGTGTCCATATCTATTGTGGGTGGGGTTAACCGACTAAAAGGGATATGTGTCCATATCTATTGAACCAAGCAAGATAGAATCGATTTTGTTTTTGCAGATGGTAGGTTTTTATGTGTATATTAATCCAAAAGCTGACCCAAGGTTCTATCGTTAACGGTTCAATTTCTACGTCAAAGTGGGTGGGGTTAACCGACTAAAAGGGATAAGTATCCATATCTATTGAACCAAGCAAGATAGAATCGATTTTGTTTTTGCAGATGATAGGTTTTTATGTGTATATTAATTCAAAAGCTAATACAAGGTTCTATCGTTAACGGTTCAATTTCTACGTCAAAGTGGATGGGATTAACCGACTAAAAGGGATAAGTGTCCATATCTATTGTGGGTGGGGTTAACCGACTAAAAGGGATATGTGTCCATATCTATTGAACCAAGCAAGATAGAATCGATTTTGTTTTTGCAGATGATAGGTTTTTATGTGTATATTAATTCAAAAGCTGATACAAGGTTCTATCGTTAACGGTTCAATTTCTACGCCAAAGTGGATTGGGTTATCCGACTAAAAGGGATAAGTGTCCATATCTATTGTGGGTGGGGTTAACCGACTAAAAGGGATATGTGTCCATATCTATTGAACCAAGCAAGATAGAATCGATTTTGTTTTTGCAGATGATAGGTTTTTATGTGTATATTAGCCGTGTTTTTTAACACGCGTATATCCGTTTACGCTTAAACTTTATATTGACTGCTAAGAGACAAACTATAAATACACCTCTGAAATTGCTGCGCATAAATTTTGTCCTACTAAATTTCAATACGCATTATACTCAGATGTAACTGAAATATGTGTCTTTGTTTCACCCTGTACACTAATTCTATGTATTATATGTGTGTCCACAATTCATCGCAACTGATTCAGCTATATGTTATACCCTATGGCCATCAGAGCGTTGCGTCTCCGCTTTTCGCTACACCCTGTTGCTGTAGCTAGTTGTTTTACCACAGCCGCTAGATGGGTCTCCTAAGCATTATCTAAGCGAAGATAGGCGTTTTTTAACACGCGCAAACGAAACGTATACGCGCGTGTTAAAAAACACGGCTATTAATTCAAAAGCTGACCCAAGGTTCTATCGTTAACGGTTCAATTTCTACGTCAAAGTGGGTGGGGTTAACCGACTAAAAGGGATAAGTGTCCATATCTATTGTGGGTGGGGTTAACCGACTAAAAGGGATATGTGTCCATATCTATTGAACCAAGCAAGATAGAATCGATTTTGTTTTTGCAGATGGTAGGTTTTTATGTGTATATTAATCCAAAAGCTGACCCAAGGTTCTATCGTTAACGGTTCAATTTCTACGTCAAAGTGGGTGGGGTTAACCGACTAAAAGGGATAAGTATCCATATCTATTGAACCAAGCAAGATAGAATCGATTTTGTTTTTGCAGATGATAGGTTTTTATGTGTATATTAATTCAAAAGCTAATACAAGGTTCTATCGTTCACGGTCCAATTTCTACGTCAAAGTGGATTGGGTTATCCGACTAAAAGGGATAAGTGTCCATATCTATTGTGGGTGGGATTAACCGACTAAAAGGGATAAGTGTCCATATCTATTGAACCAAGCAAGACAGAATCGATTTTGTTTTTGCAGATGATAGGTTTTTATGTGTATATTAATCCACAGGCTGATCCATAGTTCTATCGTTAACGGTTCAATTTCTACGTCAAAGTGGGTGGGGTTAACCGACTAAAAGGGATAAGTGTCCATATCTATTGAACCAAGCAAAATAGAATCGATTTTATTTTTGCAGATGGTAGGTTTTTATGTGTATATTAATCCAAAAGCTGACCCAAGGTTCTATCGTTAACGGTTCAATTTCTACGTCAGAGTGGGTGGGGTTAACCGACTAAAAGGGATAAGTGTCCATATCTATTGAACCAAGCAAGATAGAATCGATTTTGTTTTTGCAGATGATAGGTTTTTATGTGTATATTAATTCAAAAGCTGATACAAGGTTCTATCGTTAACGGTTCAATTTCTACGCCAAAGTGGATGGGGTTATCCGACTAAAAGGGATAAGTGTCCATATCTATTGTGGGTGGGGTTAACCGACTAAAAGGGATAAGTGTCCATATCTATTGAACCAAGCAAGACAGAATCGATTTTATTTTTGCAGATGATAGGTTTTTATGTGTATATTAATTCATAAGCTGATCCAAGGTTGTATCGCTAACGGTTCAATTTCTACATCAAAGTGGGTAGGGTTAACCGACTAAAAGGGATAAGTGTCCATATCTATTGAAACAAGCAAGATAGAATCGATTTTGTTTTTGCAGATGATAGGTTTTTATGTGTATTTTAATTCAAAAGCTGATACAAGGTTCTATCGTTAACGGTCCAATTTCTACGTCAAAGTGGATGGGATTAACCGACTAAAAGGGATAAGTGCCCATATCTATTGTGGGTGGGGCTAACCGACTAAAAGGGATAAGTGTCCATATCTATTGAACCAAGCAAGATAGAATCGATTTTGTTTTTGCAGATGATAGGTTTTTATGTGTATATTAATCCACAAGCTGATCCAAGGTTCTATCGCTAACGATTCAATTTCTACGTCATACTGGGTGGGGTTAACTGACTAAAAGGGATAAGTGCCCATATCTATTATGGGTGGGGCTAACCGACTAAAAGGGATAAGTGTCCATATCTATTGAACCAAGCAAGATAGAACCGAATTTATTTTTGCAGATGGTAGGTTTTTATGTGTATTTTAATTCAAAAGCTGATACAAGGTTCTATCGTTAACGGTCCAATTTCTACGTCAAAGTGGATGGGGTTAACTGACTAAAAGGGATAAGTGCCCATATCTATTGTGGGTGAGGCTAACCGACTAAAAGGGATAAGTGTCCATATCTATTGAACCAGGCAAGATAGAATCGATTTTGTTTTTGCAGATGATAGGTTTTTATGTGTATATTAATCCACAAGCTAATACAAGGTTCTATCGTTAACGGTTCAATTTCTACGTCAAAGTGGATGGGCTTAACCGACTAAAAGGGATAAGTGTCCATATCTATTGTGGGTGGGGTTAACCGACTAAAAGGGATATGTGTCCATATCTATTGAACCAAGCAAGATAGAATCGATTTTGTTTTTGCAGATGATAGGTTTTTATGTGTATATTAATCCAAAAGCTGACCCAAGGTTCTATCGTTAACGGTTCAATTTCTACGTCAAAGTGGGTGGGGTTAACCGACTAAAAGGGATAAGTATCCATATCTATTGAACCAAGCAAGATAGAATCGATTTTGTTTTTGCAGATGATAGGTTTTTATGTGTATATTAATTCAAAAGCTAATACAAGGTTCTATCGTTAACGGTTCAATTTCTACGTCAAAGTGGATGGGATTAACCGACTAAAAGGGATAAGTGTCCATATCTATTGTGAGTGGGGTTAACCGACTAAAAGGGATATGTGTCCATATCTATTGAACCAAGCAAGATAGAATCGATTTTGTTTTTGCAGATGATAGGTTTTTATGTGTATATTAATTCAAAAGCTGATAAAAGGTTCTATCGTTAACGGTCCAATTTCTACGTCAAAGTGGATGGGGTTATCCGACTAAAAGGGATAAGTGTCCATATCTATTGTGGGTGGGATTAACCGACTAAAAGGGATAAGTGTCCATATCTATTGAACCAAGCAAGACAGAATCGATTTTGTTTTTGCAGATGATAGGTTTTTATGTGTATATTAATCCACAGGCTGATCCATAGTTCTATCGTTAACGGTTCAATTTCTACGTCAAAGTGGGTGGGGTTAACCGACTAAAAGGGATAAGTGTCCATATCTATTGTGGGTGGGATTAACCGACTAAAAGGGATAAGTGTCCATATCTATTGAACCAAGCAAGATATAATCGATTTTATTTTTGCAGATGGTAGGTTTTTTGTGTATATTAATCCACAAGCTGACCTAAGCTTCTGTCGTTAACGGTTCAATTTCTACGTTATAGTTAACCGACTAAAAGGGATAAGTGTCCATATCTATTGAACCAAGCAAAATAGAATCGATTTTATTTTTGCAGATGGTAGGTTTTTATGTGTATATTAATCCAAAAGCTGACCCAAGGTTCTATCGTTAACGGTTCAATTTCTACGTCAGAGTGGGTGGGGTTAACCGACTAAAAGGGATAAGTGTCCATATCTATTGAACCAAGCAAGATAGAATCGATTTTGTTTTTGCAGATGATAGGTTTTTATGTGTATATTAACTCAAAAGTTGATACAAGGTTCTATCGTTAACGGTTCAATTTCTACGCCAAAGTGGATGGGGTTATCCGACTAAAAGGGATAAGTGTCCATATCTATTGTGGGTGGGGTTAACCGACTAAAAGGGATAAGTGTCCATATCTATTGAACCAAGCAAGACAGAATCGATTTTATTTTTGCAGATGATAGGTTTTTATGTGTATATTAATTCATAAGGTGATCCAAGGTTGTATCGCTAACGGTTCAATTTCTACGTCAAAGTGGGTAGGGTTAAACGACTAAAAGGGATAAGTGTCCATATCTATTGAAACAAGCAAGATAGAATCGATTTTGTTTTTGCAGATGATAGGTTTTTATGTGTATTTTAATTCAAAAGCTTGTACAAGGTTCTATCGTTAACGGTCCAATTTCTACGTCAAAGTGGATGGGATTAACCGACTAAAAAGGATAAGTGTCCATATCTATTGTGGGTGGGGTTAACCGACTAAAAGGGATATGTGTCCATATCTATTGAACCAAGCAAGATAGAATCGATTTTGTTATTGCAGATGATAGGTTTTTATGTGTATATTAATTCAAAAGCTAATACAAGGTTCTATCGTTAACGGTTCAATTTCTACGTCAAAGTGGATGGGATTAACCGACTAAAAGGGATAAGTGCCCATATCTATTGTGGGTGGGGCTAACCGACTAAAAGGGATAAGTGTCCATATCTATTGAACCAAGCAAGATAGAATCGATTTTGTTTTTGCAGATGATAGGTTTTTATGTGTATATTAATCCACAAGCTGATCCAAGGTTCTATCGCTAACGATTCAATTTCTACGTCATACTGGGTGGGGTTAACTGACTAAAAGGGATAAGTGCCCATATCTATTATGGGTGGGGCTAACCGACTAAAAGGGATAAGTGTCCATACCTATTGAACCAAGCAAGATAGAATCGAATTTATTTTTGCAGATGGTAGGTTTTTATGTGTATTTTAATTCAAAAGCTGATACAAGGTTCTATCGTTAACGGTCCAATTTCTACGTCAAAGTGGATGGGATTAACCGACTAAAAGGGATAAGTGTCCATATCTATTGTGGGTGGGGTTAACCGACTAAAAGGGATAAGTGTCCATATCTATTGAACCAAGCAAGATAGAATCGATTTTGTTTTTGCAGATGATAGGTTTTTATGTGTATATTAATTCAAAAGCTAATACAAGGTTCTATCGTTAACGGTTCAATTACTACGTCAAAGTGGATGGGATTAACCGACTAAAAGGGATAAGTGCCCATATCTATTGTGGGTGGGGCTAACCGACTAAAAGGGATAAGTGTCCATATCTATTGAACCAAGCAAGATAGAATCGATTTTGTTTTTGCAGATGATAGGTTTTTATGTGTACATTAATCCACAAGCTGATCCAAGGTTCTATCGCTAACGATTCAATTTCTACGTCATACTGGGTGGGGTTAACTGACTAAAAGGGATAAGTGCCCATATCTATTATGGGTGGGGCTAACCGACTAAAAGGGATAAGTGTCCATATCTATTGAACCAAGCAAGATAGAATCGAATTTATTTTTGCAGATGGTAGGTTTTTATGTGTATTTTAATTCAAAAGCTGATACAAGGTTCTATCGTTAACGGTCCAATTTCTACGTCAAAGTGGATGGGATTAACCGACTAAAAGGGATAAGTGTCCATATCTATTGTGGGTGGGGTTAACCGACTAAAAGGGATATGTGTCCATATCTATTGAACCAAGCAAGATAGAATCGATTTTGTTTTTGCAGATGATAGGTTTTTATGTGTATATTAATTCAAAAGCTGACCCAAGGTTCTATCGTTAACGGTTCAATTTCTACGTCAAAGTGGGTGGGGTTAACCGACTAAAAGGGATAAGTGTCCATATCTATTGTGGGTGGGGTTAACCGACTAAAAGGGATATGTGTCCATATCTATTGAACCAAGCAAAATAGAATCGATTTTGTTTTTGCAGATGGTAGGTTTTTATGTGTATATTAATCCAAAAGCTGACCCAAGGTTCTATCGTTAACGGTTCAATTTCTACGTCAAAGTGGGTGGGGTTAACCGACTAAAAGGGATAAGTGTCCATATCTATTGAACCAAGCAAGATATAATCGATTTTGTTTTTGCAGATGATAGGTTTTTATGTGTATATTAATTCAAAAGCTAATACAAGGTTCTATCGTTAACGGTTCAATTTCTACGTCAAAGTGGATGGGATTAACCGACTAAAAGGGATAAGTGTCCATATCTATTGTGGGTGGGGGTAACCGACTAAAAGGGATATGTGTCCATATCTATTGAACCAAGCAAGATAGAATCGATTTTGTTTTTGCAGATGATAGGTTTTTATGTGTATATTAATTCAAAAGCTGACAAAAGGTTCTATCGTTAACGGTCCAATTTCTACGTCAAAGTGGATGGGGTTATCCGACTAAAAGGGATAAGTGTCCATATCTATTGAACCAAGCAAGACAGAATCGATTTTGTTTTTGCAGATGATAGGTTTTTATGTGTATATTAATCCACAGGCCGATCCATAGTTCTATCGTTAACGGTTCAATTTCTACGTCAAAGTGGGTGGGGTTAACCGACTAAAAGGGATAAGTGTCCATATCTATTGAACCAAGCAAGATAGAATCGAATTTATTTTTGCAGATGGTAGGTTTTTATGTGTATATTAATCCACAAGCTGACCTAAGCTTCTGTCGTTAACGGTTCAATTTCTACGTTATAGTTAACCGACTAAAAGGGATAAGTGTCCATATCTATTGAACCAAGCAAAATAGAATCGATTTTATTTTTGCAGATGGTAGGTTTTTATGTGTATATTAATCCAAAAGCTGACCCAAGGTTCTATCGTTAACGGTTCAATTTCTACGTCAAAGTGGGTGGGGTTAACCGACTAAAAGGGATAAGTGTCCATATCTATTGAACCAAGCAAGATAGAATCGATTTTGTTTTTGCAGATGATAAGTTTTTATGTGTATATTAATTCAAAAGCTAATACAAGGTTCTATCGTTAACGCTTCAATTTCTACGTCAAAGTGGATGGGATTAACCGATTAAAAGGGATAAGTGTCCATATCTATTGTGGGTGGGGTTAACCGACTAAAAGGGATATGTGTCCATATCTATTGAACCAAGCAAGATAGAATCGATTTTGTTTTTGCAGATGATAGGTTTTTATGTGTATATTAATTCAAAAGCTGATACAAGGTTCTATCGTTAACGGTCCAATTTCTACGTCAAAGTGGATGGGGTTATCCGACTAAAAGGGATAAGTGTCCATATCTATTGTGGGTGGGATTAACCGACTAAAAGGGATAAGTGTCCATATCTATTGAACCAAGCAAGACAGAATCGATTTTGTTTTTGCAGATGATAGGTTTTTATGTGTATATTAATCCACAGGCTGATCCATAGTTCTATCGTTAACGGTTCAATTTCTACGTCAAAGTGGGTGGGGTTAACCGACTAAAAGGGATAAGTGTCCATATCTATTGAACCAAGCAAGATAGAATCGATTTTATTTTTGCAGATGGTAGGTTTTTATGTGTATATTAATCCACAAGCTGACCTAAGCTTCTGTCGTTAACGGTTCAATTTCTACGTTATAGTTAACCGACTAAAAGGGATAAGTGTCCATATCTATTGAACCAAGCAAAATAGAATCGATTTTATTTTTGCAGATGGTAGGTTTTTATGTGTATATTAATCCAAAAGCTGACCCAAGGTTCTATCGTTAACGGTTCAATTTCTACGTCAAAGTGGGTGTGGTTAACCGACTAAAAGGGATAAGTGTCCATATCTATTGAACCAAGCAAGATAGAATCGATTTTGTTTTTGCAGATGATAGGTTTTTATGTGTATATTAATTCAAAAGCTGATACAAGGTTCTATCGTTAACGGTTCAATTTCTACGCCAAAGTGGATGGGGTTATCCGACTAAAAGGGATAAGTGTCCATATCTATTGTGGGTGGGGTTAACCGACTAAAAGGGATAAGTGTCCATATCTATTGAACCAAGCAAGCAGAATCGATTTTATTTTTGCAGATGATAGGTTTTTATGTGTATATTAATTCATAACCTGATCCAAGGTTGTATCGCTAACGGTTCAATTTCTACGTCGAAGTGGGTAGGGTTAACCGACTAAAAGGGATAAGTGTCCATATCTATTGAAACAAGCAAGATAGAATCGATTTTGTTTTTGCAGATGATAGGTTTTTATGTGTATTTTAATTCAAAAGCTGATACAAGGTTCTATCGTTAACCGTCCAATTTCTACGTCAAAGTGGATGGGATTAACCGACTAAAAGGGATAAGTGTCCATATCTATTGTGGGTGGGGTTAACCGACTAAAAGGGATATGTGTCCATATCTATTGAACCAAGCAAGATAGAATCGATTTTGTTTTTGCAGATGATAGGTTTTTATGTGTATATTAATTCAAAAGCTAATACAAGGTTCTATCGTTAACGGTTCAATTTCTACGTCAAAGTGGATGGGATTAACCGACTAAAAGGGATAAGTGCCCATATCTATTGTGGGTGGGGCTAACCGACTAAAAGGGATAAGTGTCCATATCTATTGAACCAAGCAAGATAGAATCGATTTTGTTTTTGCAGATGATAGGTTTTTATGTGTATATTAATCCACAAGCTGATCCAAGGTTCTATCGCTAACGATTCAATTTCTACGTCATACTGGGTGGGGTTAACTGACTAAAAGGGATAAGTGCCCATATCTATTATGGGTGGGGCTAACCGACTAAAAGGGATAAGTGTCCATATCTATTGAACCAAGCAAGATAGAATCGAATTTATTTTTGCAGATGGTAGGTTTTTATGTGTATTTTAATTCAAAAGCTGATACAAGGTTCTATCGTTAACGGTCCAATTTCTACGTCAAAGTGGATGGGATTAACCAACTAAAAGGGATAAGTGTCCATATCTATTGTGGGTGGGGTTAACCGACTAAAAGGGATATGTGTCCATATCTATTGAACCAAGCAAGATAGAATCGATTTTGTTTTTGCAGATGATAGGTTTTTATGTGTATATTAATTCAAAAGCTAATACAAGGTTCTATCGTTAACGGTTCAATTTCTACGTCAAAGTGGATGGGATTAACCGACTAAAAGGGATAAGTGCCCATATCTATTGTGGGTGGGGCTAACCGACTAAAAGGGATAAGTGTCCATATCTATTGAACCAAGCAAGATAGAATCGATTTTGTTTTTGCAGATGATAGGTTTTTACGTGTATATTAATCCACAAGCTGATCCAAGGTTCTATCGCTAACGATTCAATTTCTACGTCATACTGGGTGGGGTTAACTGACTAAAAGGGATAAGTGCCCATATCTATTATGGGTGGGGCTAACCGACTAAAAGGGATAAGTGTCCATATCTATTGAACCAAGCAAGATAGAATCGAATTTATTTTTGCAGATGGTAGGTTTTTATGTGTATTTTAATTCAAAAGCTGATACAAGGTTCTATCGTTAACGGTCCAATTTCTACGTCAAAGTGGATGGGATTAACCGACTAAAAGGGATAAGTGTCCATATCTATTGTGGGTGGGGTTAACCGACTAAAAGGGATATGTGTCCATATCTATTGAACCAAGCAAGATAGAATCGATTTTGTTTTTGCAGATGATAGGTTTTTATGTGTATATTAGCCGTGTTTTTTAACACGCGTATATCCGTTTACGCTTAAACTTTATATTGACTGCTAAGAGACAAACTATAAATACACCTCTGAAATTGCTGCGCATAAATTTTGTCCTACTAAATTTCAATACGCATTATACTCAGATGTAACTGAAATATGTGTCTTTGTTTCACCCTGTACACTAATTCTATGTATTATATGTGTGTCCACAATTCATCGCAACTGATTCAGCTATATGTTATACCCTATGGCCATCAGAGCGTTGCGTCTCCGCTTTTCGCTACACCCTGTTGCTGTAGCTAGTTGTTTTACCACAGCCGCTAGATGGGTCTCCTAAGCATTATCTAAGCGAAGATAGGCGTTTTTTAACACGCGCAAACGAAACGTATACGCGCGTGTTAAAAAACACGGCTATTAATTCAAAAGCTGACCCAAGGTTCTATCGTTAACGGTTCAATTTCTACGTCAAAGTGGGTGGGGTTAACCGACTAAAAGGGATAAGTGTCCATATCTATTGTGGGTGGGGTTAACCGACTAAAAGGGATATGTGTCCATATCTATTGAACCAAGCAAGATAGAATCGATTTTGTTTTTGCAGATGGTAGGTTTTTATGTGTATATTAATCCAAAAGCTGACCCAAGGTTCTATCGTTAACGGTTCAATTTCTACGTCAAAGTGGGTGGGGTTAACCGACTAAAAGGGATAAGTATCCATATCTATTGAACCAAGCAAGATAGAATCGATTTTGTTTTTGCAGATGATAGGTTTTTATGTGTATATTAATTCAAAAGCTAATACAAGGTTCTATCGTTAACGGTTCAATTTCTACGTCAAAGTGGATGGGATTAACCGACTAAAAGGGATAAGTGTCCATATCTATTGTGGGTGGGGTTAACCGACTAAAAGGGATATGTGTCCATATCTATTGAACCAAGCAAGATAGAATCGATTTTGTTTTTGCAGATGATAGGTTTTTATGTGTATATTAATTCAAAAGCTGATACAAGGTTCTATCGTTAACGGTTCAATTTCTACGCCAAAGTGGATTGGGTTATCCGACTAAAAGGGATAAGTGTCCATATCTATTGTGGGTGGGGTTAACCGACTAAAAGGGATATGTGTCCATATCTATTGAACCAAGCAAGATAGAATCGATTTTGTTTTTGCAGATGATAGGTTTTTATGTGTATATTAGCCGTGTTTTTTAACACGCGTATATCCGTTTACGCTTAAACTTTATATTGACTGCTAAGAGACAAACTATAAATACACCTCTGAAATTGCTGCGCATAAATTTTGTCCTACTAAATTTCAATACGCATTATACTCAGATGTAACTGAAATATGTGTCTTTGTTTCACCCTGTACACTAATTCTATGTATTATATGTGTGTCCACAATTCATCGCAACTGATTCAGCTATATGTTATACCCTATGGCCATCAGAGCGTTGCGTCTCCGCTTTTCGCTACACCCTGTTGCTGTAGCTAGTTGTTTTACCACAGCCGCTAGATGGGTCTCCTAAGCATTATCTAAGCGAAGATAGGCGTTTTTTAACACGCGCAAACGAAACGTATACGCGCGTGTTAAAAAACACGGCTATTAATTCAAAAGCTGACCCAAGGTTCTATCGTTAACGGTTCAATTTCTACGTCAAAGTGGGTGGGGTTAACCGACTAAAAGGGATAAGTGTCCATATCTATTGTGGGTGGGGTTAACCGACTAAAAGGGATATGTGTCCATATCTATTGAACCAAGCAAGATAGAATCGATTTTGTTTTTGCAGATGGTAGGTTTTTATGTGTATATTAATCCAAAAGCTGACCCAAGGTTCTATCGTTAACGGTTCAATTTCTACGTCAAAGTGGGTGGGGTTAACCGACTAAAAGGGATAAGTATCCATATCTATTGAACCAAGCAAGATAGAATCGATTTTGTTTTTGCAGATGATAGGTTTTTATGTGTATATTAATTCAAAAGCTAATACAAGGTTCTATCGTTCACGGTCCAATTTCTACGTCAAAGTGGATTGGGTTATCCGACTAAAAGGGATAAGTGTCCATATCTATTGTGGGTGGGATTAACCGACTAAAAGGGATAAGTGTCCATATCTATTGAACCAAGCAAGACAGAATCGATTTTGTTTTTGCAGATGATAGGTTTTTATGTGTATATTAATCCACAGGCTGATCCATAGTTCTATCGTTAACGGTTCAATTTCTACGTCAAAGTGGGTGGGGTTAACCGACTAAAAGGGATAAGTGTCCATATCTATTGAACCAAGCAAAATAGAATCGATTTTATTTTTGCAGATGGTAGGTTTTTATGTGTATATTAATCCAAAAGCTGACCCAAGGTTCTATCGTTAACGGTTCAATTTCTACGTCAGAGTGGGTGGGGTTAACCGACTAAAAGGGATAAGTGTCCATATCTATTGAACCAAGCAAGATAGAATCGATTTTGTTTTTGCAGATGATAGGTTTTTATGTGTATATTAATTCAAAAGCTGATACAAGGTTCTATCGTTAACGGTTCAATTTCTACGCCAAAGTGGATGGGGTTATCCGACTAAAAGGGATAAGTGTCCATATCTATTGTGGGTGGGGTTAACCGACTAAAAGGGATAAGTGTCCATATCTATTGAACCAAGCAAGACAGAATCGATTTTATTTTTGCAGATGATAGGTTTTTATGTGTATATTAATTCATAAGCTGATCCAAGGTTGTATCGCTAACGGTTCAATTTCTACATCAAAGTGGGTAGGGTTAACCGACTAAAAGGGATAAGTGTCCATATCTATTGAAACAAGCAAGATAGAATCGATTTTGTTTTTGCAGATGATAGGTTTTTATGTGTATTTTAATTCAAAAGCTGATACAAGGTTCTATCGTTAACGGTCCAATTTCTACGTCAAAGTGGATGGGATTAACCGACTAAAAGGGATAAGTGCCCATATCTATTGTGGGTGGGGCTAACCGACTAAAAGGGATAAGTGTCCATATCTATTGAACCAAGCAAGATAGAATCGATTTTGTTTTTGCAGATGATAGGTTTTTATGTGTATATTAATCCACAAGCTGATCCAAGGTTCTATCGCTAACGATTCAATTTCTACGTCATACTGGGTGGGGTTAACTGACTAAAAGGGATAAGTGCCCATATCTATTATGGGTGGGGCTAACCGACTAAAAGGGATAAGTGTCCATATCTATTGAACCAAGCAAGATAGAACCGAATTTATTTTTGCAGATGGTAGGTTTTTATGTGTATTTTAATTCAAAAGCTGATACAAGGTTCTATCGTTAACGGTCCAATTTCTACGTCAAAGTGGATGGGGTTAACTGACTAAAAGGGATAAGTGCCCATATCTATTGTGGGTGAGGCTAACCGACTAAAAGGGATAAGTGTCCATATCTATTGAACCAGGCAAGATAGAATCGATTTTGTTTTTGCAGATGATAGGTTTTTATGTGTATATTAATCCACAAGCTAATACAAGGTTCTATCGTTAACGGTTCAATTTCTACGTCAAAGTGGATGGGCTTAACCGACTAAAAGGGATAAGTGTCCATATCTATTGTGGGTGGGGTTAACCGACTAAAAGGGATATGTGTCCATATCTATTGAACCAAGCAAGATAGAATCGATTTTGTTTTTGCAGATGATAGGTTTTTATGTGTATATTAATCCAAAAGCTGACCCAAGGTTCTATCGTTAACGGTTCAATTTCTACGTCAAAGTGGGTGGGGTTAACCGACTAAAAGGGATAAGTATCCATATCTATTGAACCAAGCAAGATAGAATCGATTTTGTTTTTGCAGATGATAGGTTTTTATGTGTATATTAATTCAAAAGCTAATACAAGGTTCTATCGTTAACGGTTCAATTTCTACGTCAAAGTGGATGGGATTAACCGACTAAAAGGGATAAGTGTCCATATCTATTGTGAGTGGGGTTAACCGACTAAAAGGGATATGTGTCCATATCTATTGAACCAAGCAAGATAGAATCGATTTTGTTTTTGCAGATGATAGGTTTTTATGTGTATATTAATTCAAAAGCTGATAAAAGGTTCTATCGTTAACGGTCCAATTTCTACGTCAAAGTGGATGGGGTTATCCGACTAAAAGGGATAAGTGTCCATATCTATTGTGGGTGGGATTAACCGACTAAAAGGGATAAGTGTCCATATCTATTGAACCAAGCAAGACAGAATCGATTTTGTTTTTGCAGATGATAGGTTTTTATGTGTATATTAATCCACAGGCTGATCCATAGTTCTATCGTTAACGGTTCAATTTCTACGTCAAAGTGGGTGGGGTTAACCGACTAAAAGGGATAAGTGTCCATATCTATTGTGGGTGGGATTAACCGACTAAAAGGGATAAGTGTCCATATCTATTGAACCAAGCAAGATATAATCGATTTTATTTTTGCAGATGGTAGGTTTTTTGTGTATATTAATCCACAAGCTGACCTAAGCTTCTGTCGTTAACGGTTCAATTTCTACGTTATAGTTAACCGACTAAAAGGGATAAGTGTCCATATCTATTGAACCAAGCAAAATAGAATCGATTTTATTTTTGCAGATGGTAGGTTTTTATGTGTATATTAATCCAAAAGCTGACCCAAGGTTCTATCGTTAACGGTTCAATTTCTACGTCAGAGTGGGTGGGGTTAACCGACTAAAAGGGATAAGTGTCCATATCTATTGAACCAAGCAAGATAGAATCGATTTTGTTTTTGCAGATGATAGGTTTTTATGTGTATATTAACTCAAAAGCTGATACAAGGTTCTATCGTTAACGGTTCAATTTCTACGCCAAAGTGGATGGGGTTATCCGACTAAAAGGGATAAGTGTCCATATCTATTGTGGGTGGGGTTAACCGACTAAAAGGGATAAGTGTCCATATCTATTGAACCAAGCAAGACAGAATCGATTTTATTTTTGCAGATGATAGGTTTTTATGTGTATATTAATTCATAAGGTGATCCAAGGTTGTATCGCTAACGGTTCAATTTCTACGTCAAAGTGGGTAGGGTTAAACGACTAAAAGGGATAAGTGTCCATATCTATTGAAACAAGCAAGATAGAATCGATTTTGTTTTTGCAGATGATAGGTTTTTATGTGTATTTTAATTCAAAAGCTTGTACAAGGTTCTATCGTTAACGGTCCAATTTCTACGTCAAAGTGGATGGGATTAACCGACTAAAAAGGATAAGTGTCCATATCTATTGTGGGTGGGGTTAACCGACTAAAAGGGATATGTGTCCATATCTATTGAACCAAGCAAGATAGAATCGATTTTGTTATTGCAGATGATAGGTTTTTATGTGTATATTAATTCAAAAGCTAATACAAGGTTCTATCGTTAACGGTTCAATTTCTACGTCAAAGTGGATGGGATTAACCGACTAAAAGGGATAAGTGCCCATATCTATTGTGGGTGGGGCTAACCGACTAAAAGGGATAAGTGTCCATATCTATTGAACCAAGCAAGATAGAATCGATTTTGTTTTTGCAGATGATAGGTTTTTATGTGTATATTAATCCACAAGCTGATCCAAGGTTCTATCGCTAACGATTCAATTTCTACGTCATACTGGGTGGGGTTAACTGACTAAAAGGGATAAGTGCCCATATCTATTATGGGTGGGGCTAACCGACTAAAAGGGATAAGTGTCCATACCTATTGAACCAAGCAAGATAGAATCGAATTTATTTTTGCAGATGGTAGGTTTTTATGTGTATTTTAATTCAAAAGCTGATACAAGGTTCTATCGTTAACGGTCCAATTTCTACGTCAAAGTGGATGGGATTAACCGACTAAAAGGGATAAGTGTCCATATCTATTGTGGGTGGGGTTAACCGACTAAAAGGGATAAGTGTCCATATCTATTGAACCAAGCAAGATAGAATCGATTTTGTTTTTGCAGATGATAGGTTTTTATGTGTATATTAATTCAAAAGCTAATACAAGGTTCTATCGTTAACGGTTCAATTACTACGTCAAAGTGGATGGGATTAACCGACTAAAAGGGATAAGTGCCCATATCTATTGTGGGTGGGGCTAACCGACTAAAAGGGATAAGTGTCCATATCTATTGAACCAAGCAAGATAGAATCGATTTTGTTTTTGCAGATGATAGGTTTTTATGTGTACATTAATCCACAAGCTGATCCAAGGTTCTATCGCTAACGATTCAATTTCTACGTCATACTGGGTGGGGTTAACTGACTAAAAGGGATAAGTGCCCATATCTATTATGGGTGGGGCTAACCGACTAAAAGGGATAAGTGTCCATATCTATTGAACCAAGCAAGATAGAATCGAATTTATTTTTGCAGATGGTAGGTTTTTATGTGTATTTTAATTCAAAAGCTGATACAAGGTTCTATCGTTAACGGTCCAATTTCTACGTCAAAGTGGATGGGATTAACCGACTAAAAGGGATAAGTGTCCATATCTATTGTGGGTGGGGTTAACCGACTAAAAGGGATATGTGTCCATATCTATTGAACCAAGCAAGATAGAATCGATTTTGTTTTTGCAGATGATAGGTTTTTATGTGTATATTAATTCAAAAGCTGACCCAAGGTTCTATCGTTAACGGTTCAATTTCTACGTCAAAGTGGGTGGGGTTAACCGACTAAAAGGGATAAGTGTCCATATCTATTGTGGGTGGGGTTAACCGACTAAAAGGGATATGTGTCCATATCTATTGAACCAAGCAAAATAGAATCGATTTTGTTTTTGCAGATGGTAGGTTTTTATGTGTATATTAATCCAAAAGCTGACCCAAGGTTCTATCGATAACGGTTCAATTTCTACGTCAAAGTGGGTGGGGTTAACCGACTAAAAGGGATAAGTGTCCATATCTATTGAACCAAGCAAGATATAATCGATTTTGTTTTTGCAGATGATAGGTTTTTATGTGTATATTAATTCAAAAGCTAATACAAGGTTCTATCGTTAACGGTTCAATTTCTACGTCAAAGTGGATGGGATTAACCGACTAAAAGGGATAAGTGTCCATATCTATTGTGGGTGGGGTTAACCGACTAAAAGGGATATGTGTCCATATCTATTGAACCAAGCAAGATAGAATCGATTTTGTTTTTGCAGATGATAGGTTTTTATGTGTATATTAATTCAAAAGCTGACAAAAGGTTCTATCGTTAACGGTCCAATTTCTACGTCAAAGTGGATGGGGTTATCCGACTAAAAGGGATAAGTGTCCATATCTATTGAACCAAGCAAGACAGAATCGATTTTGTTTTTGCAGATGATAGGTTTTTATGTGTATATTAATCCACAGGCCGATCCATAGTTCTATCGTTAACGGTTCAATTTCTACGTCAAAGTGGGTGGGGTTAACCGACTAAAAGGGATAAGTGTCCATATCTATTGAACCAAGCAAGATAGAATCGAATTTATTTTTGCAGATGGTAGGTTTTTATGTGTATATTAATCCACAAGCTGACCTAAGCTTCTGTCGTTAACGGTTCAATTTCTACGTTATAGTTAACCGACTAAAAGGGATAAGTGTCCATATCTATTGAACCAAGCAAAATAGAATCGATTTTATTTTTGCAGATGGTAGGTTTTTATGTGTATATTAATCCAAAAGCTGACCCAAGGTTCTATCGTTAACGGTTCAATTTCTACGTCAAAGTGGGTGGGGTTAACCGACTAAAAGGGATAAGTGTCCATATCTATTGAACCAAGCAAGATAGAATCGATTTTGTTTTTGCAGATGATAGGTTTTTATGTGTATATTAATTCAAAAGCTGATACAAGGTTCTATCGTTAACGGTTCAATTTCTACGCCAAAGTGGATGGGGTTATCCGACTAAAAGGGATAAGTGTCCATATCTATTGTGGGTGGGGTTAACCGACTAAAAGGGATAAGTGTCCATATCTATTGAACCAAGCAAGACAGAATCGATTTTATTTTTGCAGATGATAGGTTTTTATGTGTATATTAATTCATAAGCTGATCCAAGGTTGTATCGCTAACGGTTCAATTTCTACGTCAAAGTGGGTGGGGTTAACCGACTAAAAGGGATAAGTGTCCATATCTATTGAACCAAGCAAGATAGAATCGATTTTGTTTTTGCAGATGATAGGTTTTTATGTGTATATTAATTCAAAAGCTGACCCAAGGTTCTATCGTTAACGGTTCAATTTCTACGTCAGAGTGGGTGGGGTTAACCGACTAAAAGGGATAAGTGTCCATATCTATTGAACCAAGCAAGATAGAATCGATTTTGTTTTTGCAGATGATAGGTTTTTATGTGTATATTAATTCAAAAGCTGATACAAGGTTCTATCGTTAACGGTTCAATTTCTACGCCAAAGTGGATGGGGTTATCCGACTAAAAGGGATAAGTGTCCATATCTATTGTGGGTGGGGTTAACCGACTAAAAGGGATAAGTGTCCATATCTATTGAACCAAGCAAGACAGAATCGATTTTATTTTTGCAGATGATAGGTTTTTATGTGTATATTAATTCATAAGCTGATCCAAGGTTGTATCGCTAACGGTTCAATTTCTACATCAAAGTGGGTAGGGTTAACCGACTAAAAGGGATAAGTGTCCATATCTATTGAAACAAGCAAGATAGAATCGATTTTGTTTTTGCAGATGATAGGTTTTTATGTGTATTTTAATTCAAAAGCTGATACAAGGTTCTATCGTTAACGGTCCAATTTCTACGTCAAAGTGGATGGGATTAACCGACTAAAAGGGATAAGTGCCCATATCTATTGTGGGTGGGGCTAACCGACTAAAAGGGATAAGTGTCCATATCTATTGAACCAAGCAAGATATAATCGATTTTGTTTTTGCAGATGATAGGTTTTTATGTGTATATTAATCCACAAGCTGATCCAAGGTTCTATCGCTAACGATTCAATTTCTACGTCATACTGGGTGGGGTTAACTGACTAAAAGGGATAAGTGCCCATATCTATTATGGGTGGGGCTAACCGACTAAAAGGGATAAGTGTCCATATCTATTGAACCAAGCAAGATAGAACCGAATTTATTTTTGCAGATGGTAGGTTTTTATGTGTATTTTAATTCAAAAGCTGATACAAGGTTCTATCGTTAACGGTCCAATTTCTACGTCAAAGTGGATGGGGTTAACTGACTAAAAGGGATAAGTGCCCATATCTATTGTGGGTGAGGCTAACCGACTAAAAGGGATAAGTGTCCATATCTATTGAACCAGGCAAGATAGAATCGATTTTGTTTTTGCAGATGATAGGTTTTTATGTGTATATTAATCCACAAGCTAATACAAGGTTCTATCGTTAACGGTTCAATTTCTACGTCAAAGTGGATGGGCTTAACCGACTAAAAGGGATAAGTGTCCATATCTATTGTGGGTGGGGTTAACCGACTAAAAGGGATATGTGTCCATATCTATTGAACCAAGCAAGATAGAATCGATTTTGTTTTTGCAGATGATAGGTTTTTATGTGTATATTAATCCAAAAGCTGACCCAAGGTTCTATCGTTAACGGTTCAATTTCTACGTCAAAGTGGGTGGGGTTAACCGACTAAAAGGGATAAGTATCCATATCTATTGAACCAAGCAAGATAGAATCGATTTTGTTTTTTGCAGATGATAGGTTTTTATGTGTATATTAATTCAAAAGCTAATACAAGGTTCTATCGTTAACGGTTCAATTTCTACGTCAAAGTGGATGGGATTAACCGACTAAAAGGGATAAGTGTCCATATCTATTGTGAGTGGGGTTAACCGACTAAAAGGGATATGTGTCCATATCTATTGAACCAAGCAAGATAGAATCGATTTTGTTTTTGCAGATGATAGGTTTTTATGTGTATATTAATTCAAAAGCTGATAAAAGGTTCTATCGTTAACGGTCCAATTTCTACGTCAAAGTGGATGGGGTTATCCGACTAAAAGGGATAAGTGTCCATATCTATTGTGGGTGGGATTAACCGACTAAAAGGGATAAGTGTCCATATCTATTGAACCAAGCAAGACAGAATCGATTTTGTTTTTGCAGATGATAGGTTTTTATGTGTATATTAATCCACAGGCTGATCCATAGTTCTATCGTTAACGGTTCAATTTCTACGTCAAAGTGGGTGGGGTTAACCGACTAAAAGGGATAAGTGTCCATATCTATTGTGGGTGGGATTAACCGACTAAAAGGGATAAGTGTCCATATCTATTGAACCAAGCAAGATATAATCGATTTTATTTTTGCAGATGGTAGGTTTTTTCGTGTATATTAATCCACAAGCTGACCTAAGCTTCTGTCGTTAACGGTTCAATTTCTACGTTATAGTTAACCGACTAAAAGGGATAAGTGTCCATATCTATTGAACCAAGCAAAATAGAATCGATTTTATTTTTGCAGATGGTAGGTTTTTATGTGTATATTAATCCAAAAGCTGACCCAAGGTTCTATCGTTAACGGTTCAATTTCTACGTCAGAGTGGGTGGGGTTAACCGACTAAAAGGGATAAGTGTCCATATCTATTGAACCAAGCAAGATAGAATCGATTTTGCTTTTGCAGATGATAGGTTTTTATGTGTATATTAACTCAAAAGCTGATACAAGGTTCTATCGTTAACGGTTCAATTTCTACGCCAAAGTGGATGGGGTTATCCGACTAAAAGGGATAAGTGTCCATATCTATTGTGGGTGGGGTTAACCGACTAAAAGGGATAAGTGTCCATATCTATTGAACCAAGCAAGACAGAATCGATTTTATTTTTGCAGATGATAGGTTTTTATGTGTATATTAATTCATAAGCTGATCCAAGGTTGTATCGCTAACGGTTCAATTTCTACGTCAAAGTGGGTAGGGTTAAACGACTAAAAGGGATAAGTGTCCATATCTATTGAAACAAGCAAGATAGAATCGATTTTGTTTTTGCAGATGATAGGTTTTTATGTGTATTTTAATTCAAAAGCTTGTACAAGGTTCTATCGTTAACGGTCCAATTTCTACGTCAAAGTGGATGGGATTAACCGACTAAAAAGGATAAGTGTCCATATCTATTGTGGGTGGGGTTAACCGACTAAAAGGGATATGTGTCCATATCTATTGAACCAAGCAAGATAGAATCGATTTTGTTATTGCAGATGATAGGTTTTTATGTGTATATTAATTCAAAAGCTAATACAAGGTTCTATCGTTAACGGTTCAATTTCTACGTCAAAGTGGATGGGATTAACCGACTAAAAGGGATAAGTGCCCATATCTATTGTGGGTGGGGCTAACCGACTAAAAGGGATAAGTGTCCATATCTATTGAACCAAGCAAGATAGAATCGATTTTGTTTTTGCAGATGATAGGTTTTTATGTGTATATTAATCCACAAGCTGATCCAAGGTTCTATCGCTAACGATTCAATTTCTACGTCATACTGGGTGGGGTTAACTGACTAAAAGGGATAAGTGCCCATATCTATTATGGGTGGGGCTAACCGACTAAAAGGGATAAGTGTCCATATCTATTGAACCAAGCAAGATAGAATCGAATTTATTTTTGCAGATGGTAGGTTTTTATGTGTATTTTAATTCAAAAGCTGATACAAGGTTCTATCGTTAACGGTCCAATTTCTACGTCAAAGTGGATGGGATTAACCGACTAAAAGGGATAAGTGTCCATATCTATTGTGGGTGGGGTTAACCGACTAAAAGGGATAAGTGTCCATATCTATTGAACCAAGCAAGATAGAATCGATTTTGTTTTTGCAGATGATAGGTTTTTATGTGTATATTAATTCAAAAGCTAATACAAGGTTCTATCGTTAACGGTTCAATTACTACGTCAAAGTGGATGGGATTAACCGACTAAAAGGGATAAGTGCCCATATCTATTGTGGGTGGGGCTAACCGACTAAAAGGGATAAGTGTCCATATCTATTGAACCAAGCAAGATAGAATCGATTTTGTTTTTGCAGATGATAGGTTTTTATGTGTACATTAATCCACAAGCTGATCCAAGGTTCTATCGCTAACGATTCAATTTCTACGTCATACTGGGTGGGGTTAACTGACTAAAAGGGATAAGTGCCCATATCTATTATGGGTGGGGCTAACCGACTAAAAGGGATAAGTGTCCATATCTATTGAACCAAGCAAGATAGAATCGAATTTATTTTTGCAGATGGTAGGTTTTTATGTGTATTTTAATTCAAAAGCTGATACAAGGTTCTATCGTTAACGGTCCAATTTCTACGTCAAAGTGGATGGGATTAACCGACTAAAAGGGATAAGTGTCCATATCTATTGTGGGTGGGGTTAACCGACTAAAAGGGATATGTGTCCATATCTATTGAACCAAGCAAGATAGAATCGATTTTGTTTTTGCAGATGATAGGTTTTTATGTGTATATTAATTCAAAAGCTGACCCAAGGTTCTATCGTTAACGGTTCAATTTCTACGTCAAAGTGGGTGGGGTTAACCGACTAAAAGGGATAAGTGTCCATATCTATTGTGGGTGGGGTTAACCGACTAAAAGGGATATGTGTCCATATCTATTGAACCAAGCAAAATAGAATCGATTTTGTTTTTGCAGATGGTAGGTTTTTATGTGTATATTAATCCAAAAGCTGACCCAAGGTTCTATCGTTAACGGTTCAATTTCTACGTCAAAGTGGGTGGGGTTAACCGACTAAAAGGGATAAGTGTCCATATCTATTGAACCAAGCAAGATATAATCGATTTTGTTTTTGCAGATGATAGGTTTTTATGTGTATATTAATTCAAAAGCTAATACAAGGTTCTATCGTTAACGGTTCAATTTCTACGTCAAAGTGGATGGGATTAACCGACTAAAAGGGATAAGTGTCCATATCTATTGTGGGTGGGGTTAACCGACTAAAAGGGATATGTGTCCATATCTATTGAACCAAGCAAGATAGAATCGATTTTGTTTTTGCAGATGATAGGTTTTTATGTGTATATTAATTCAAAAGCTGACAAAAGGTTCTATCGTTAACGGTCCAATTTCTACGTCAAAGTGGATGGGGTTATCCGACTAAAAGGGATAAGTGTCCATATCTATTGAACCAAGCAAGACAGAATCGATTTTGTTTTTGCAGATGATAGGTTTTTATGTGTATATTAATCCACAGGCCGATCCATAGTTCTATCGTTAACGGTTCAATTTCTACGTCAAAGTGGGTGGGGTTAACCGACTAAAAGGGATAAGTGTCCATATCTATTGAACCAAGCAAGATAGAATCGAATTTATTTTTGCAGATGGTAGGTTTTTATGTGTATATTAATCCACAAGCTGACCTAAGCTTCTGTCGTTAACGGTTCAATTTCTACGTTATAGTTAACCGACTAAAAGGGATAAGTGTCCATATCTATTGAACCAAGCAAAATAGAATCGATTTTATTTTTGCAGATGGTAGGTTTTTATGTGTATATTAATCCAAAAGCTGACCCAAGGTTCTATCGTTAACGGTTCAATTTCTACGTCAAAGTGGGTGGGGTTAACCGACTAAAAGGGATAAGTGTCCATATCTATTGAACCAAGCAAGATAGAATCGATTTTGTTTTTGCAGATGATAGGTTTTTATGTGTATATTAATTCAAAAGCTGATACAAGGTTCTATCGTTAACGGTTCAATTTCTACGCCAAAGTGGATGGGGTTATCCGACTAAAAGGGATAAGTGTCCATATCTATTGTGGGTGGGGTTAACCGACTAAAAGGGATAAGTGTCCATATCTATTGAACCAAGCAAGACAGAATCGATTTTATTTTTGCAGATGATAGGTTTTTATGTGTATATTAATTCATAAGCTGATCCAAGGTTGTATCGCTAACGGTTCAATTTCTACGTCAAAGTTGGTAGGGTTAACCGACTAAAAGGGATAAGTGTCCATATCTATTGAAACAAGCAAGATAGAATCGATTTTGTTTTTGCAGATGATAGGTTTTTATGTGTATTTTAATTCAAAAGCTGATGCAAGGTTCTATCGTTAACGGTCCAATTTCTACGTCAAAGTGGATGGGATTAACCGACTAAAAGGGATAAGTGTCCATATCTATTGTGGGTGGGGTTAACCGACTAAAAGGGATATGTGTCCATATCTATTGAACCAAGCAAGATAGAATCGATTTTGTTTTTGCAGATGATAGGTTTTTATGTGTATATTAATTCAAAAGCTAATACAAGGTTCTATCGTTAACGGTTCAATTTCTACGTCAAAGTGGATGGGATTAACCGACTAAAAGGGATAAGTGCCCATATCTATTGTGGGTGGGGCTAACCGACTAAAAGGGATAAGTGTCCATATCTATTGAACCAAGCAAGATAGAATCGATTTTGTTTTTGCAGATGATAGGTTTTTATGTGTATATTAATCCACAAGCTGATCCAAGGTTCTATCGCTAACGATTCAATTTCTACGTCATACTGGGTGGGGTTAACTGACTAAAAGGGATAAGTGCCCATATCTATTATGGGTGGGGCTAACCGACTAAAAGGGAAAAGTGTCCATATCTATTGAACCAAGCAAGATAGAATCGAATTTCTTTTTGCAGATGGTAGGTTTTTATGTGTATTTTAATTCAAAAGCTGATACAAGGTTCTATCGTTAACGGTCCAATTTCTACGTCAAAGTGGATGGGATTAACCGACTAAAAGGGATAAGTGTCCATATCTATTGTGGGTGGGGTTAACCGACTAAAAGGGATATGTGTCCATATCTATTGAACCAAGCAAGATAGAATCGATTTTGTTTTTGCAGATGATAGGTTTTTATGTGTATATTAATTCAAAAGCTGACCCAAGGTTCTATCGTTAACGGTTCAATTTCTACGTCAAAGTGGGTGGGGTTAACCGACTAAAAGGGATAAGTGTCCATATCTATTGTGGGTGGGGTTAACCGACTAAAAGGGATATGTATCCATATCTATTGAACCAAGCAAGATAGAATCGATTTTGTTTTTGCAGATGGTAGGTTTTTTTGTGTATATTAATCCAAAAGCTGACCCAAGGTTCTATCGTTAACGGTTCAATTTCTACGTCAAAGTGGGTGGGGTTAACCGACTAAAAGGGATAAGTGTCCATATCTATTGAAACAAGCATGATAGAATCGATTTTGTTTTTGCAGATGATAGGTTTTTATGTGTATTTTAATTCAAAAGCTGATGCAAGGTTCTATCGTTAACGGTCCAATTTCTACGTCAAAGTGGATGGGATTAACCGACTAAAAGGGATAAGTGTCCATATCTATTGTGGGTGGGGTTAATCGACTAAAAGGGATATGTGTCCATATCTATTGAACCAAGCAAGATAGAATCGATTTTGTTTTTGCAGATGATAGGTTTTTATGTGTATATTAATTCAAAAGCTAATACAAGGTTCTATCGTTAACGGTTCAATTTCTAGGTCAAAGTGGATGGGATTAACCGACTAAAAGGGATATGTGTCCATATCTATTGAACCAAGCAAGATAGAATCGATTTTGTTTTTGCAGATGATAGGTTTTTATGTGTATATTAATTCAAAAGCTAATACAAGGTTCTATCGTTAACGGTTCAATTTCTACGTCAAAGTGGATGGGATTAACCGACTAAAAGGGATAAGTGCCCATATCTATTGTGGGTGGGGCTAACCGACTAAAAGGGATAAGTGTCCATATCTATTGAACCAAGCAAGATAGAATCGAATTTATTTTTGCAGATGGTAGGTTTTTATGCTTATATTAATTCACAAGCTGATCCAAGGTTGTATCGCTAACGGTTCAATTTCTACGTCAAAGTGGGTAGGGTTAACCGACTAAAAGGGATAAGTGTCCATATCTATTGAAACAAGCATGATAGAATCGATTTTGTTTTTGCAGATGATAGGTTTTTATGTGTATTTTAATTCAAAAGCTGATGCAAGGTTCTATCGTTAACGGTCCAATTTCTACGTCAAAGTGGATGGGATTAACCGACTAAAAGGGATAAGTGTCCATATCTATTGTGGGTGGGGTTAACCGACTAAAAGGGATATGTGTCCATATCTATTGAACCAAGCAAGATAGAATCGATTTTGTTTTTGCAGATGATAGGTTTTTATGTGTATATTAATTCAAAAGCTAATACAAGGTTCTATCGTTAACGGTTCAATTTCTACGTCAAAGTGGATGGGATTAACCGACTAAAAGGGATAAGTGCCCATATCTATTGTGGGTAGGGCTAACCGACTAAAAGGGATAAGTGTCCATATCTATTGAACCAAGCAAGATAGAATCGAATTTATTTTTGCAGATGGTAGGTTTTTATGCTTATATTAATTCACAAGCTGATCCAAGGTTGTATCGCTAACGGTTCAATTTCTACGTCAAAGTGGGTAGGGTTAACCGACTAAAAGGGATAAGTGTCCATATCTATTGAAACAAGCATGATAGAATCGATTTTGTTTTTGCAGATGATAGGTTTTTATGTGTATTTTAATTCAAAAGCTGATGCAAGGTTCTATCGTTAACGGTCCAATTTCTACGTCAAAGTGGATGGGATTAACCGACTAAAAGGGATAAGTGTCCATATCTATTGTGGGTGGGGTTAACCGACTAAAAGGGATATGTGTCCATATCTATTGAACCAAGCAAGATAGAATCGATTTTGTTTTTGCAGATGATAGGTTTTTATGTGTATATTAATTCAAAAGCTAATACAAGGTTCTATCGTTAACGGTTCAATTTCTACGTCAAAGTGGATGGGATTAACCGACTAAAAGGGATAAGTGCCCATATCTATTGTGGGTGGGGCTAACCGACTAAAAGGGATAAGTGTCCATATCTATTGAACCAAGCAAGATAGAATCGATTTTGTTTTTGCAGATGATAGGTTTTTATGTGTATATTAATCCACAAGCTGATCCAAGGTTCTATCGCTAACGATTCAATTTCTACGTCATACTGGGTGGGGTTAACTGACTAAAAGGGATAAGTGCCCATATCTATTATGGGTGGGGCTAACCGACTAAAAGGGATAAGTGTCCATATCTATTGAACCAAGCAAGATAGAATCGAATTTATTTTTGCAGATGGTAGGTTTTTATGTGTATTTTAATTCAAAAGCTGATACAAGGTTCTATCGTTAACGGTTCAATTTCTACGTCAAAGTGGATGGGATTAACCGACTAAAAGGGATAAGTGTCCATATCTATTGTGGGTGGGGTTAACCGACTAAAAGGGATATGTGTCCATATCTATTGAACCAAGCAAGATAGAATCGATTTTGTTTTTGCAGATGATAGGTTTTTATGTGTATATTAATTCAAAAGCTGACCCAAGGTTCTATCGTTAACGGTTCAATTTCTATGTCAAAGTGGGTGGGGTTAACCGACTAAAAGGGATAAGTGTCCATATCTATTGTGGGTGGGGTTAACCGACTAAAAGGGATATGTATCCATATCTATTGAACCAAGCAAGATAGAATCGATTTTGTTTTTGCAGATGGTAGGTTTTTATGTGTATATTAATCCAAAAGCTGACCCAAGGTTCTATCGTTAACGGTTCAATTTCTACGTCAAAGTGGGTGGGGTTAACCGACTAAAAGGGATAAGTGTCCATATCTATTGAACCAAGCAAGATAGAATCGATTTTGTTTTTGCAGATGATAGGTTTTTATGTGTATATTAATCCACAAGCTGATTCAAGGTTCTATCGCTAACGATTTAATTTCTATGTCATACTGGGTGGGGTTAACTGACTAAAAGGGATAAGTGCCCATATCTATTATGGGTGGGGCTAACCGACTAAAAGGGATAAGTGTCCACATCTATTGAACCAAGCAAGATAGAATCGAATTTATTTTTGCAGATGGTAGGTTTTTATGTGTATTTTAATTCAAAAGCTGATACAAGGTTCTATCGTTAACGGTCCAATTTCTACGTCAAAGTGGATGGGATTAACCGACTAAAAGGGATAAGTGTCCATATCTATTGTGGGTGGGGTTAACCGACTAAAAGGGATATGTGTCCATATCTATTGAACCAAGCAAGATAGAATCGATTTTGTTTTTGCAGATGATAGGTTTTTATGTGTATATTAATTCAAAAGCTAATACAAGGTTCTATCGTTAACGGTTCAATTTCTACGTCAAAGTGGATGGGATTAACCGACTAAAAGGGATAAGTGCCCATATCTATTGTGGGTGGGGCTAACCGACTAAAAGGGATAAGTGTCCATATCTATTGAACCAAGCAAGATAGAATCGAATTTATTTTTGCAGATGGTAGGTTTTTATGCTTATATTAACTCACAAGCTGATCCAAGGTTCTATCGCTAACGGTTCAATTTCTACGTCAAAGTGATTAGGGTTAACCGACTAAAAGGGATAAGTGTCCATATCTATTGAACCAAGCAAGATAGAATCGATTTTGTTTTTGCAGATGATAGGTTTTTATGTGTATATTAATTCAAAAGCTGATACAATGTTCTATCGTTAACGGTCCAATTTCTACGTCAAAGTGGATGGGATTAACCGACTAAAAGGGATAAGTGTCCATATCTATTGTGGGTGGGGTTAACCGACTAAAAGGGATATGTGTCCATATCTATTGAACCAAGCAAGATAGAATCGATTTTGTTTTTGCAGATGATAGGTTTTTATGTGTATATTAATTCAAAAGCTGATACAAGGTTCTATCGTTAACGGTCCAATTTCTACGTCAAAGTGGATGGGGTTATCCGACTAAAAGTGATAAGTGTCCATATCTATTGTGGGTGGGATTAACCGACTAAAAGGGATAAGTGTCCATATCTATTGAACCAAGCAAGACAGAATCGATTTTGTTTTTGCAGATGATAGGCTTTTATGTGTATATTAATCCACAGGCTGATCCATAGTTCTATCGTTAACGGTTCAATTTCTACGTCAAAGTGGGTGGGGTTAACCGACTAAAAGGGATAAGTGTCCATATCTATTGAACCAAGCAAGAGAGAATCGATTTTATTTTTGCAGATGGTAGGTTTTTATGTGTATATTAATCCACAAGGTGACCTAACCTTCTGTCGTTAACGGTTCAATTTCTACGTTATAGTTAACCGACTAAAAAGGATAAGTATACATATCTATTGAACCAAGCAAAATAGAATCGATTTTATTTTTGCAGATGGTAGGTTTTTATGTGTACATTAATCCAAAAGCTGACCCAAGGTTCTATCGTTAACGGTTCAATTTCTACGTCAAAGTGGGTGGGGTTAACCGACTAAAAGGGATAAGTGTCAATATCTATTGAACCAAGCAAGACAGAATCGATTTTATTTTTGCAGATGATAGGGTTTTATGTTTATATTAATTCAAAAGCTGATACAAGGTTCTATCGTTAACGGTTCAATTTCTAAGTCAAAGTGGATGGGATTAACCGACTAAAAGGGATAAGTGCCCATATCTATTATGGGTGGGGCTAACCGACTAAAAGGGATAAGTGTCCATATCTATTGAACCAAGTTAGATAGAATCGAATTTATTTTTGCAGATGGTAGGTTTTTATGTGTACATTAATTCAAAGGCTGATCCAAGGTTCTATCGCTAGCGGTTCAATTTCTACGTCATACTGGGTCGGGTTAACCGACTAAAAGGGATAAGTGTCCATATCTGTTGAACCAAGCAAGATAGAATCGATTTTGTTTTTGCAGATGATAGGTTTTTATGTGTATATTAAATCAAGAGCTGATAGAAGGTTCTATCGTTAACGGTTCAATTTCTATGTCAAAGTGGATAGGGTTAACCGACTAAAAGGGATAAGTGCCCATATCTATTGTGGGTGGGGTTAACCGACTAAAAGGGATATGTGTCCATATCTATTGAAACAAGCAAGATAGAATCGATTTTGTTTTTGCAGATGATAGGTTTTTATGTGTATATTAATTCAAAAGCTGATACAAGGTTCTATCGTTAACGGTTCAATTTCTATGTCAAAGTGGATGGGGTTAACCGACTAAAAGGGATAAGTGTCCATATCTATTGTGGGTGGGGTTAACCGACTAAAAGGGATAAGTGTCCATATCTATTGAACCAAGCAAGATAGAATTGATTTTGTTTTTGGAGATGATAGGGTTTTATGTGTATATTGATCCACAAGCTGATCTAAGGTTCTATCGTTAACGGTCCAATTTCTACGTCAAAGTGGATGGAATTAACCGACTAAAAGGGATAAGTGTCCATATCTATTGTGGGTGGGGTTAACCGACTAAAAGGGATATGTGTCCATATCTATTGAACCAAGCAAGATAGAATCGATTTTATTTTTGCAGATGATAGGTTTTTATGTGTATATTAATTCAAAAGCTGATACAAGGTTCTATCGTTAACGGTTCAATTTCTAAGTCAAAGTGGATGGGATTAACCGACTAAAACGGATAAGTGCCCATATCTATTATGGGTGGGGCTAACCGACTAAAAGGGATAAGTGTCCATATCTATTCAACCAAGCAAGATAGAATCGAATTTATTTTTGCAGATGGTAGGTTTTATGTGTATATTAATTCACAAGCTGATCCAAGGTTCTATCGCTAGCGGTTCAATTTCTACGTCATACTGGGTCGGGTTAACCGACTAAAAGGGATAAGTGTCCATATCTGTTGAACCAAGCAAGATAGAATCGATTTTGTTTGTGCAGATGATAGGTTTTTATGTGTATATTAAATCAAGAGCTGATAGAAGGTTCTATCGTTAACGGTTCAATTTCTATGTCAAAGTGGATAGGGTTAACCGACTAAAAGGGATAAGTGCCCATATCTATTGTGGGTGGGGCTAACCGACTAAAAGGGATAAGTGTCCATATCTATTGAACCAGGCAAGACAGAATCGATTTTATTTTTGCAGATGGTAGGTTTTTATGTGTATATTAATCCACAAGCTGATTCAAGGTTCTATCGCTTACGATTCAATTTCTACGTCATACTGGGTGGGGTTAACTGACTAAAAGGGATAAGTGCCCATATCTATTATGGGTGGGGCTAACCGACTAAAAGGGATAAGTGTCCATATCTATTGAACCAAGCAAGATAGAATCGAATTTATTTTTGCAGATGGTAGGTTTTTATGTGTATTTTAATTCAAAAGCTGACCCAAGGTTCTATCGTTAACGGTTCAATTTCTACGTCAAAGTGGGTGGGGTTAACCGACTAAAAGGGATAAGTGTCCATATCTATTGAACCAGGCAAGATAGAATCGATTTTGTTTTTGCAGATGATAGGTTTTTATGTGTATATTAATCCACAAGCTGATTCAAGGTTCTATCGCTAACGATTCAATTTCTACGTCATACTGGGTGGGGTTAACTGACTAAAAGGGATAAGTGCCCATATCTATTATGGGTGGGGCTAACCGACTAAAAGGGATAAGTGTCCATATATATTGAACCAAGCAAGATAGAATCGAATTTATTTTTGCAGATGGTAGGTTTTTATGTGTATTTTAATTCAAAAGCTGATACAAGGTTCTATCGTTAACGGTCCAATTTCTACGTCAAAGTGGATGGGATTAACCGACTAAAAGGGATAAGTGTCTATATCTATTGTGGGTGGGGTTAACCGACTAAAAGGATATGTGTCCATATCTATTGAACCAAGCAAGATAGAATCGATTTTGTTTTCGCAGATGATAGGTTTTTATGTGTATATTAATTCAAAAGCTAATACAAGGTTCTATCGTTAACGATTCAATTTCTACGTCAAAGTGGATGGGATTAACCGACTAAAAGGGACAAGTGCCCATATTTATTGTGGGTGGGGCTAACCGACTAAAAGGGATAAGTGTCCATATCTATTGAACCAAGCAAGATAGAATCGAATTTATTTTTGCAGATGGTAGGTTTTTATGTTTATATTAATTCACAAGCTGATCCAAGGTTCTATCGCTAACGGTTCAATTTCTACGTCAAAGTGGGTAGGGTTAACCGACTAAAAGGGATAAGTGTCCATATCTATTGAACCAAGTAAGGTAGAATCGATTTTGTTTTTGCAGATGATAGGTTTTTATGTGTATATTAATTCAAAAGCTGATACAAGGTTCTATCGTTAACGGTCCAATTTCTACGTCAAAGTGGATGGGATTAACCGACTAAAAGGGATAAGTGTCCATATCTATTGTGGGTGGGGTTAACCGACTTAAAGGGATATGTGTCCATATCTATTGAACCAAGCAAGATAGAATCGATTTTGTTTTTGCAGATGATAGGTTTTTATGTGTATATTAATTCAAAAGCTGATACAATGTTCTATCGTTAACGGTCCAATTTCTACGTCAAAGTGGATGGGATTAACCGACAAAAAGGGATAAGTGTCCATATCTATTGTGGGTGGGGTTAACCGACTAAAAGGGATATGTGTCCATATCTATTGAAACAAGCAAGATAGAATCGATTTTGTTTTTGCAGATGATAGGTTTTTATGTGTATATTAATTCAAAAGCTGATACAAGGTTCTATCGTTAACGGTCCAATTTCTACGTCAAAGTGGACGGGGTTATCCGACTAAAAGGGATAAGTGTCCATATCTATTGTGGGTGGGATTAACCGACTAAAAGGGATAAGTGTCCATATCTATTGAACCAAGCAAGACAGAATCGATTTTGTTTTTGCAGATGAGAGGTTTTTATGTGTATATTAATCCACAGGCTGATCCATAGTTCTATCGCTAACGGTTCAATTTCTACGTCAAAGTGGGTGGGGTTAACCGACTAAAAGGGATATGTGTCCATATCTATTGAACCAAGCAAGATAGAATCGATTTTATTTTTGCAGATGATAGGTTTTTATGTGTATATTAATTCAAAAGCTGATACAAGGTTCTATCGTTAACGGTTCAATTTCTAAGTCAAAGTGGATGGGATTAACCGACTAAAACGGATAAGTGCCCATATCTATTATGGGTGGGGCTAACCGACTAAAAGGGATAAGTGTCCATATCTATTGAACCAAGCAAGATAGAATCGAATTTATTTTTGCAGATGGTAGGTTTTATGTGTATATTAATTCACAAGCTGATCCAAGGTTCTATCGCTAGCGGTTCAATTTCTACGTCATACTGGGTCGGGTTAACCGACTAAAAGGGATAAGTGTCCATATCTGTTGAACCAAGCAAGATAGAATCGATTTTGTTTGTGCAGATGAGAGGTTTTTATGTGTATATTAAATCAAGAGCTGATAGAAGGTTCTATCGTTAACGGTTCAATTTCTATGTCAAAGTGGATAGGGTTAACCGACTAAAAGGGATAAGTGCCCATATCTATTGTGGGTGGGGCTAACCGACTAAAAGGGATAAGTGTCCATATCTATTGAACCAGGCAAGACAGAATCGATTTTATTTTTGCAGATGGTAGGTTTTTATGTGTATATTAATCCACAAGCTGATCCAAGGTTCTATCATTAACGGTTCAATTTCTACGTCAAAGTGGGTGGGGTTAACCGACTAAAAGGGATAAGTATCCATATCTATTGAACCAAGCAAGACAGAATCGATTTTATTTTTGCAGATGATAGGTTTTTATGTGTATATTAATCCACAAGCTGATTCAAGGTTCTATCGCTTACGATTCAATTTCTACGTCATACTGGGTGGGGTTAACTGACTAAAAGGGATAAGTGCCCATATCTATTATGGGTGGGGCTAACCGACTAAAAGGGATAAGTGTCCATATCTATTGAACCAAGCAAGATAGAATCGAATTTATTTTTGCAGATGGTAGCTTTTTATGTGTATTTTAATTCAAAAGCTGACCCAAGGTTCTATCGTTAACGGTTCAATTTCTACGTCAAAGTGGGTGGGGTTAACCGACTAAAAGGGATAAGTGTCCATATCTATTGAACCAGGCAAGATAGAATCGATTTTGTTTTTGCAGATGATAGGTTTTTATGTGTATATTAATCCACAAGCTGATTCAAGGTTCTATCGCTAACGATTCAATTTCTACGTCATACTGGGTGGGGTTAACTGACTAAAAGGGATAAGTGCCCATATCTATTATGGGTGGGGCTAACCGACTAAAAGGGATAAGTGTCCATATATATTGAACCAAGCAAGATAGAATCGAATTTATTTTTGCAGATGGTAGGTTTTTATGTGTATTTTAATTCAAAAGCTGATACAAGGTTCTATCGTTAACGGTCCAATTTCTACGTCAAAGTGGATGGGATTAACCGACTAAAAGGGATAAGTGTCTATATCTATTGTGGGTGGGGTTAACCGACTAAAAGGATATGTGTCCATATCTATTGAACCAAGCAAGATAGAATCGATTTTGTTTTCGCAGATGATAGGTTTTTATGTGTATATTAATTCAAAAGCTAATACAAGGTTCTATCGTTAACGATTCAATTTCTACGTCAAAGTGGATGGGATTAACCGACTAAAAGGGATAAGTGCCCATATTTATTGTGGGTGGGGCTAACCGACTAAAAGGGATAAGTGTCCATATCTATTGAACCAAGCAAGATAGAATCGAATTTATTTTTGCAGATGGTAGGTTTTTATGTTTATATTAATTCACAAGCTGATCCAAGGTTCTATCGCTAACGGTTCAATTTCTACGTCAAAGTGGGTAGGGTTAACCGACTAAAAGGGATAAGTGTCCATATCTATTGAACCAAGTAAGGTAGAATCGATTTTGTTTTTGCAGATGATAGGTTTTTATGTGTATATTAATTCAAAAGCTGATACAAGGTTCTATCGTTAACGGTCCAATTTCTACGTCAAAGTGGATGGGATTAACCGACTAAAAGGGATAAGTGTCCATATCTATTGTGGGTGGGGTTAACCGACTTAAAGGGATATGTGTCCATATCTATTGAACCAAGCAAGATAGAATCGATTTTGTTTTTGCAGATGATAGGTTTTTATGTGTATATTAATTCAAAAGCTGATACAATGTTCTATCGTTAACGGTCCAATTTCTACGTCAAAGTGGATGGGATTAACCGACAAAAAGGGATAAGTGTCCATATCTATTGTGGGTGGGGTTAACCGACTAAAAGGGATATGTGTCCATATCTATTGAAACAAGCAAGATAGAATCGATTTTGTTTTTGCAGATGATAGGTTTTTATGTGTATATTAATTCAAAAGCTGATACAAGGTTCTATCGTTAACGGTCCAATTTCTACGTCAAAGTGGACGGGGTTATCCGACTAAAAGGGATAAGTGTCCATATCTATTGTGGGTGGGATTAACCGACTAAAAGGGATAAGTGTCCATATCTATTGAACCAAGCAAGACAGAATCGATTTTGTTTTTGCAGATGAGAGGTTTTTATGTGTATATTAATCCACAGGCTGATCCGTAGTTCTATCGTTAACGGTTCAATTTCTACGTCAAAGTGGGTGGGGTTAACCGACTAAAAGGGATAAGTGTCCATATCTATTGAACCAAGCAAGAGAGAATCGATTTTATTTTTGCAGATGGTAGGTTTTTATGTGTATATTAATCCACAAGCTGACCTAACCTTATGTCGTTAACGGTTCAATTTCTACGTTATAGTTAACCGACTAAAAAGGATAAGTATACATATCTATTGAACCAAGCAAAATAGAATCGATTTTATTTTTGCAGATGGTAGGTTTTTATGTGTATATTAATCCAAAACCTGACCCAAGGTTCTATCGTTAACGGTTCAATTTCTACGTAAAAGTGGGTGGGGTTAACCGACTAAAAGGGATAAGTGTCCATATCTATTGAACCAAGCAAGACAGAATCGATTTTATTTTTGCAGATGATAGGGTTTTATGTTTATATTAATTCAAAAGCTGATACAAGGTTATATCGTTAACGGTTCAATTTCTAAGTCAAAGTGGATGGGATTAACCGACTAAAAGGGATAAGTGCCCATATCTATTATGGGTGGGGCTAACCGACTAAAAGGTATAAGTGTCCATATCTATTGAACCAAGTTAGATGGAATCGAATTTATTTTTGCAGATGGTAGGTTTTTATGTGTATATTAATTCAAAGGCTGATCCAAGGTTCTATCGCTAGCGGTTCAATTTCTACGTCATACTGGGTCGGGTTAACCGACTAAAAGGGATAAGTGTCCATATCTGGAGGGTGGGGCCGTGTGTAGAATTCCACGAAAGTGGGGAAAGCTTCTGACCGCCATTCACCTGGGAATGGCCAGAGCGATTCTTTTGCATGCGGTTCAAGCAGCTCACTACTGCCGGTCGCTTGCGGCCAAGTATCCTCTGGGTAGCCGCTAAACACCCGTTTAGCGGTGAGCTAATGTGAGAAGGCGACAACCTGGCTAGGCCACTCTGACATAATCGGTTTAAGGGCTAGCCGGGGGAGATTTCATCGGCAGCGTCTGTACACCTCTAGGTGCGGCTGCAAGCGGGCGTCTGTCTTGGAGCAAGCGGCTCGCTATATAAACGTGCCAAGTAATATTTTCACCCCCGCTGAGCGGGTTGTGCGCTGGGCTTGGGACCCGCCACGTAAAACCATACTCCAATGAAATATAACAACAAGCCTCGGATAAATACACTCTCTATTGATGACGACCATGGCAAACGTTTGAAGGACAATGAATTGAGGGCATGCACCTGGAACGTCCGCTCCCTGAATGGGATTGGTGCAGATGCCCGGCTGGTTGATGTCCTCGTCAAAGCAAAATCTGACATCACCGCCATCCAAGAAATGCGTTGGACGAAGCAAGGAAGAAAGAAGATCAAAAATTGTGACATATATTGGAGTGGCCATGCGAATAAGCGCAGTTTCGGCGTCGGATTCGTGGTGGGAGAGAGACTTTGTCGCCAAGTGCTGGCGTTCACGCCTGTGGACGAGCGTCTCGCCGCTATTCGAATAAAAGCAAAATTTTTTAATATATCATTCATCTGCGCCCATGCGCCGACAGAGGAGAAAGACGATGAGGTGAAAGACACTTTTTATGAACAATTAGAACGCACATACGAGCGCTGCCCCCGTCATGATATAAAAGTCGTGCTTGGCGACTTTAACGCCAGGGTGGGCAAAGAAGGTGTTTTTGGCCCTACAGTCGGAAAGTTCAGCCTACACAATGAAACTTCTCCTAACGGACTGAGGCTGATTGACTTTGCCGGTGCTCGAAACATGGTCATATCAAGCACGAGGTTCATGCATAAAAAGATACATCAAGCTACATGGCTGTCTCCCGATCGAAATACTCGCAATCAGATCGATCACGTTGTGATAGACGGACGGCATGCCTCCAGTGTTTTAGATGTGCGAACGATCCGAGGACCTAACATCGATTCGGACCATTATCTCGTTGCAGCCAAAATACGCACCCGCCTCAACGCGGCTAAAAACAAGGAACAAAAAACACAAGGAAAGCTAGACGTCGAAAAGCTTCAATCACAACAGACTGCCAATGATTTCGCAACTCGACTCTCACACCTGCTCTCTGAGGGCACAACTCATCCTGAAGTAATACAGGAGCAGTGGGAGCATATCTCCAAAGCACTTCATACTGCCGCCGAGGAAAAAATTGGTTACCGGCGGCCACGAAAAAACAACTGGTATGATGAAGAATGCCGCGTTGCAACCGAAAGAAAAGACGCTGCCTACAGGGCTACGTTAAAAGCGAGCGCGACAAGAGGAGTGTGTGAACGCTATCGTGAGTTGAAAAGGGAAGCGAGACGCCTTTTCAGGAAGAAAAAAGCAGAAGCAGAAAGGCGTGAGTGCGAGGAGCTTGAGCTGCTAGCCACCAGGAATAACGCCCGAAAATTCTACCAAAAAATACGGCGACAGAGGGAAGGTTTTAAGACCGGGGCAAACTCCTGTAGGAATGAAAACGGCGACCTTGTAACTGATGTCCAGAGAGTGCTTAGATTATGGAGGGAACACTTCTCTGCTCTCCTAAATGGAGGCAGCAATTCACCGCGCAGAGATGAAGAACCCGATCCCACAATCGATGATGATGGAATATATGTCCCCCCGCCCGATTATGACGAAGTTAGAATAGCAATAACCAGATTGAAAAACAACAAGGCCGTGGGCGCTGATGGATTGCCTGCGGAGCTATTCAAGTTCGGCGGCGAGGAGTTGGTAAGGCGCATGCAGCAGCTTCTTAACAAAATATGGGCGGACGAAAGCATGCCCGACGGTTGGAATCTAAGTGTTCTTTGCCCAGTCCACAAGAAGGGGGATACTGCAAAATGCACCAACTATCGTGGAATCAGCCTTCTTAATATCGCATATAAGGTCCTTTCAAGTGTATTGTGCGAAAGATTGAAGCCCACCGTGAACCGGCTAATTGGACCTTATCAGTGCGGCTTCAGACCTGGTAAATCTACCATCGACCAGATTTTCACAATGCGCCAAATCTTGGAAAAAACCCGTGAAAAGAGAATCGACACACATCACCTCTTCGTCGACTTTAAAGCCGCCTTCGACAGCACGAAAAGGAGCTGCCTATATGCCGCTATGTCTGAATTTGGTTTCCCCGCAAAACTTATACGGCTGTGCAAAATGACGTTGAGCAACACCATCAGCTCAGTCAGAATTGGGAAGGACCTCTCCGAGCCGTTCGAAACTAAACGAGGTTTCAGACAGGGTGACCCCCTATCGTGCGATTTCTTTAATTTAATACTGGAGAAAATTATACTAGCTTCAGAACTTAACCGCACTGGAACAATATACTATAAAAGCGTGCAATTACTGGCATATGCTGATGACATTGATATCATCGGCCTAAACACCCGCGCTGTTAGTTCTGCTTACTCCAAGCTGGAAAAAGAAGCGGTAAAGATGGGTTTGATGGTGAATGAGGACAAAACGAAGTACCTGCTGTCATCGAGCAAAGAGTCAGCGCATATGCGCCTTGGCAACCACGCTACTGTTGGCAGCCATAATTTCGAAATAGTAAAAGACTTCGTTTATTTGGGAACCAGCATCAACATTAGCAACAACATCAGCACTGAAATCCAGCGAAGAATCAATCTTGCCAATAAATGCTACTTTGGACTAGGTAGGCAATTGAAAAGTAAAGTCCTCTCTCGGCGAACGAAAATCATACTCTACAAGTCACTTATCGTACCCGTCCTGCTATATGGGGCAGAAGCATGGACCATGACAACAGCAGATGAAGCGGCTTTGGGAGTGTTCGAGAGAAAATTTCTTCGAAAGATTTATGGACCTCTACGCGTTGGCGATGGCGAGTACCGAAGAAGATTTAATGATGAGCTGTACGAGCTATACGCAGACATCAACATAGTCCAGCGAATTAAAACGCAGCGGCTGCGCTGGCTAGGCCATGTTATGCGAATGAAAGATGATGCTCCGGCCAAGAAAGTGTTTCTATCGGAACCCGCCTATGGAAGCAGAGGTAGAGGGCGGCCCCCACTCCGTTGGAAGGACCAGGTGGAAAACGATTTAAACTCCCTTGGTGTGACCAATTGGCGCCGGTTGGCGGTGCGAAGGAGCGACTGGCGCGCCTTGTTGGACGGCCATAACCGTTTAGACGGTTAAGCGCCAATTAAGTAAGTAAGTAAGTCCATATCTATTGAACCAAGCAAGATAGAATCGATTTTGTTTTTGCAGATGATAGGTTTTTATGTGTATATTAATTCAAAAGCTGATACAAGGTTCTATCGTTAACGGTTCAATTTCTATGTCAAAGTGGATGGGGTTAACCGACTAAAAGGGATAAGTGTCCATATCTATTGAACCAAGCAAGATAGAATTGATTTTGTTTTTGGAGATGATAGGGTTTTATGTGTATATTGATCCACAAGCTGATCTAAGGTTCTATCGTTAACGGTCCAATTTCTACGTCAAAGTGGATGGAATTAACCGACTAAAAGGGATAAGTGTCCATATCTATTGTGGGTGGGGTTAACCGACTAAAAGGGATATGTGTCCATATCTATTGAACCAAGCAAGATAGAATCGATTTTGTTTTTGCAGATGATAGGTTTTTATGTGTATATTAATTCAAAAGCTGATACCAGGTTCTATCGTTAACGGTCCAATTTCTATGTCAAAGTGGATGGGATTAACCGACTAAAAGGGATAAGTGTCCATATCTATTGTGGGTGGGGTTAACCGACTAAAAGGGATATGTGTCCATATCTATTGAACCAAGCAAGATAGAATCGATTTTGTTTTTGCAGATGATAGGTTTTTATGTGTATATTAAATCAAGAGCTGATAGAAGGTTCTATCGTTAACGGTTCAATTTCTAAGTCAAAGTGGATGGGTTAACCGACTAAAAGGGGTAAGTGCCCATATCTATTGTGGGTGGGGTTAACCGACTAAAAGGATATGTGTCCATATCTATTGAACCAAGCAAGATAGAATCGATTTTGTTTTCGCAGATGATAGGTTTTTATGTGTATATTAATTCAAAAGCTAATACAAGGTTCTATCGTTAACGATTCAATTTCTACGTCAAAGTGGATGGGATTAACCGACTAAAAGGGATAAGTGCCCATATTTATTGTGGGTGGGGCTAACCGACTAAAAGGGATAAGTGTCCATATCTATTGAACCAAGCAAGATAGAATCGAATTTATTTTTGCAGATGGTAGGTTTTTATGTTTATATTAATTCACAAGCTGATCCAAGGTTCTATCGCTAACGGTTCAATTTCTACGTCAAAGTGGGTAGGGTTAACCGACTAAAAGGGATAAGTGTCCATATCTATTGAACCAAGTAAGGTAGAATCGATTTTGTTTTTGCAGATGATAGGTTTTTATGTGTATATTAATTCAAAAGCTGATACAAGGTTCTATCGTTAACGGTCCAATTTCTACGTCAAAGTGGATGGGATTAACCGACTAAAAGGGATAAGTGTCCATATCTATTGTGGGTGGGGTTAACCGACTTAAAGGGATATGTGTCCATATCTATTGAACCAAGCAAGATAGAATCGATTTTGTTTTTGCAGATGATAGGTTTTTATGTGTATATTAATTCAAAAGCTGATACAATGTTCTATCGTTAACGGTCCAATTTCTACGTCAAAGTGGATGGGATTAACCGACAAAAAGGGATAAGTGTCCATATCTATTGTGGGTGGGGTTAACCGACTAAAAGGGATATGTGTCCATATCTATTGAAACAAGCAAGATAGAATCGATTTTGTTTTTGCAGATGATAGGTTTTTATGTGTATATTAATTCAAAAGCTGATACAAGGTTCTATCGTTAACGGTCCAATTTCTACGTCAAAGTGGACGGGGTTATCCGACTAAAAGGGATAAGTGTCCATATCTATTGTGGGTGGGATTAACCGACTAAAAGGGATAAGTGTCTATATCTATTGAACCAAGCAAGACAGAATCGATTTTGTTTTTGCAGATGAGAGGTTTTTATGTGTATATTAATCCACAGGCTGATCCATAGTTCTATCGTTAACGGTTCAATTTCTACGTCAAAGTGGGTGGGGTTAACCGACTAAAAGGGATAAGTGTCCATATCTATTGAACCAAGCAAGAGAGAATCGATTTTATTTTTGCAGATGATAGGTTTTTATGTGTATATTAATTCAAAAGCTGATACAATGTTCTATCGTTAACGGTCCAATTTCTACGTCAAAGTGGATGGGATTAACCGACAAAAAGGGATAAGTGTCCATATCTATTGTGGGTGGGGTTAACCGACTAAAAGGGATATGTGTCCATATCTATTGAAACAAGCAAGATAGAATCGATTTTGTTTTTGCAGATGATAGGTTTTTATGTGTATATTAATTCAAAAGCTGATACAAGGTTATATCGTTAACGGTTCAATTTCTAAGTCAAAGTGGATGGGATTAACCGACTAAAAGGGATAAGTGCCCATATCTATTATGGGTGGGGCTAACCGACTAAAAGGGATAAATGTCCATATCTATTGAACCAAGTTAGATAGAATCGAATTTATTTTTGCAGATGGTAGGTTTTTATGTGTATATTAATTCAAAGGCTGATCCAAGGTTCTATCGCTAGCGGTTCATTTTCTACGTCATACTGGGTCGGGTTAACCGACTAAAAGGGATAAGTGTCCATATCTGGAGGGTGGGGCCGTGTGTAGAAGTCCACGAAAGTGGGGAAAGCTTCTGACCGCCATTCACCTGGGAATGGCCAGAGCGATTCTTTTGCATGCGGTTCAAGCAGCTCACTACTGCCGGTCGCTTGCGGCCAAGTATCCTCTGGGTAGCCGCTAAACACCCGTTTAGCGGTGAGCTAATGTGAGAAGGCGACAACCTGGCTAGGCCACTCTGACATAATCGGTTTAAGGGCTAGCCGGGGGAGATTTCATCGGCAGCGTCTGTACACCTCTAGGTGCGACTGCAAGCGGGCGTCTGTCTTGGAGCAAGCGGCTCGCTATATAAACGTGCCAAGTAATATTTTCACCCCCGCTCAGCGGGTTGTGCGCTGGGCTTGGGACCCGCCACGTAAAACCATACTCCAATGAAATATAACAACAAGCCTCGGATAAATACACTCTCTATTGATGACGACCATGGCAAACGTTTGAAGGACAATGAATTGAGGGCATGCACCTGGAACGTCCGCTCCCTGAATGGGATTGGTGCAGATGCCCGGCTGGTTGATGTCCTCGTCAAAGCAAAATCTGACATCACCGCCATCCAAGAAATGCGTTGGACGAAGCAAGGAAGAAAGAAGATCAAAAATTGTGACATATATTGGAGTGGCCATGCGAATAAGCGCAGTTTCGGCGTCGGATTCGTGGTGGGAGAGAGACTTTGTCGCCAAGTGCTGGCGTTCACGCCTGTGGACGAGCGTCTCGCCGCTATTCGAATAAAAGCAAAATTTTTTAATATATCATTCATCTGCGCCCATGCGCCGACAGAGGAGAAAGACGATGAGGTGAAAGACACTTTTTATGAACAATTAGAACGCACATACGAGCGCTGCCCCCGTCATGATATAAAAGTCGTGCTTGGCGACTTTAACGCCAGGGTGGGCAAAGAAGGTGTTTTTGGCCCTACAGTCGGAAAGTTCAGCCTACACAATGAAACTTCTCCTAACGGACTGAGGCTGATTGACTTTGCCGGTGCTCGAAACATGGTCATATCAAGCACGAGGTTCATGCATAAAAAGATACATCAAGCTACATGGCTGTCTCCCGATCGAAATACTCGCAATCAGATCGATCACGTTGTGATAGACGGACGGCATGCCTCCAGTGTTTTAGATGTGCGAACGATCCGAGGACCTAACATCGATTCGGACCATTATCTCGTTGCAGCCAAAATACGCACCCGCCTCAACGCGGCTAAAAACAAGGAACAAAAAACACAAAGAAAGCTAGACGTCGAAAAGCTTCAATCACAACAGACTGCCAATGATTTCGCAACTCGACTCTCACACCTGCTCTCTGAGGGCACAACTCATCCTGAAGGAATACAGGAGCAGTGGGAGCATATCTCCAAAGCACTTCATACTGCCGCCGAGGAAAAAATTGGTTACCGGCGGCCACGAAAAAACAACTGGTATGATGAAGAATGCCGCGTTGCAACCGAAAGAAAAGACGCTGCCTACAGGGCTACGTTAAAAGCGAGCGCGACAAGAGGAGTGTGTGAACGCTATCGTGAGTTGAAAAGGGAAGCGGGACGCCTTTTCAGGAAGAAAAAAGCAGAAGCAGAAAGGCGTGAGTGCGAGGAGCTTGAGCTGCTAGCCACCAGGAATAACGCCCGAAAATTCTACCAAAAAATACGGCGACAGACGGAAGGTTTTAAGACCGGGGCAAACTCCTGTAGGAATGAAAACGGCGACCTTGTAACTGATGTCCAGAGAGTGCTTAGATTATGGAGGGAACACTTCTCTGCTCTCCTAAATGGAGGCAGCAATTCACCGCGCAGAGATGAAGAACCCGATCCCACAATCGATGATGATGGAATATATGTCCCCCCGCCCGATTATGACGAAGTTAGAATAGCAATAACCAGATTGAAAAACAACAAGGCCGTGGGCGCTGATGGATTGCCTGCGGAGCTATTCAAGTTCGGCGGCGAGGAGTTGGTAAGGCGCATGCAGCAGCTTCTTAGCAAAATATGGGCGGACGAAAGCATGCCCGACGGTTGGAATCTAAGTGTTCTTTGCCCAGTCCACAAGAAGGGGGATACTGCAAAATGCACCAACTATCGTGGAATCAGCCTTCTTAATATCGCATATAAGGTCCTTTCAAGTGTATTGTGCGAAAGATTGAAGCCCACCGTGAACCGGCTAATTGGACCTTATCAGTGCGGCTTCAGACCTGGTAAATCTACCATCGACCAGATTTTCACAATGCGCCAAATCTTGGAAAAAACCCGTGAAAAGAGAATCGACACACATCACCTCTTCGTCGACTTTAAAGCCGCCTTCGACAGCACGAAAAGGAGCTGCCTATATGCCGCTATGTCTGAATTTGGTTTCCCCGCAAAACTTATACGGCTGTGCAAAATGACGTTGAGCAACACCATCAGCTCAGTCAGAATTGGGAAGGACCTCTCCGAGCCGTTCGAAACTAAACGAGGTTTCAGACAGGGTGACCCCCTATCGTGCGATTTCTTTAATTTAATACTGGAGAAAATTATACTAGCTGCAGAACTTAACCGCACTGGAACAATATACTATAAAAGCGTGCAATTACTGGCATATGCTGATGACATTGATATCATCGGCCTAAACACCCGCGCTGTTAGTTCTGCTTACTCCAAGCTGGAAAAAGAAGCGGTAAAGATGGGTTTGATGGTGAATGAGGACAAAAGTACCTGCTGTCATCGAGCAAAGAGTCAGCGCATATGCGCCTTGGCAACCACGCTACTGTTGGCAGCCATAATTTCGAAATAGTAAAAGACTTCGTTTATTTGGGAACCAGCATCAACATTAGCAACAACATCAGCACTGAAATCCAGCGAAGAATCAATCTTGCCAATAAATGCTACTTTGGACTAGGTAGGCAATTGAAAAGTAAAGTCCTCTCTCGGCGAACGAAAATCATACTCTACAAGTCACTTATCGTACCCGTCCTGCTATATGGGGCAGAAGCATGGACCATGACAACAGCAGATGAAGCGGCTTTGGGAGTGTTCGAGAGAAAAGTTCTTCGAAAGATTTATGGACCTCTACGCGTTGGCGATGGCGAGTACCGAAGAAGATTTAATGATGAGCTGTACGAGCTATACGCAGACATCAACATAGTCCAGCGAATTAAAACGCAGCGGCTGCGCTGGCTAGGCCATGTTATGCGAATGAAAGATGATGCTCCGGCCAAGAAAGTGTTTCTATCGGAACCCGCCTATGGAAGCAGAGGTAGAGGGCGGCCCCCACTCCGTTGGAAGGACCAGGTGGAAAACGATTTAAACTCCCTTGGTGTGACCAATTGGCGCCGGTTGGCGGAGCGAAGGAGCGACTGGCGCGCCTTGTTGGACGGCCATAACCGTTTAGACGGTTAAGCGCCAATTAAGTAAGTAAGTAAGTCCATATCTATTGAACCAAGCAAGATAGAATCGATTTTGTTTTTGCAGATGATAGGTTTTTATGTGTATATTAATTCAAAAGCTGATACAAGGTTCTATCGTTAACGGTTCAATTTCTATGTCAAAGTGGATGGGGTTAACCGACTAAAAGGGATAAGTGTCCATATCTATTGAACCAAGCAAGATAGAATTGATTTTGTTTTTGGAGATGATAGGGTTTTATGTGTATATTGATCCACAAGCTGATCTAAGGTTCTATCGTTAACGGTCCAATTTCTACGTCAAAGTGGATGGAATTAACCGACTAAAAGGGATAAGTGTCCATATCTATTGTGGGTGGGGTTAACCGACTAAAAGGGATATGTGTCCATATCTATTGAACCAAGCAAGATAGAATCGATTTTGTTTTTGCAGATGATAGGTTTTTATGTGTATATTAATTCAAAAGCTGATACCAGGTTCTATCGTTAACGGTCCAATTTCTATGTCAAAGTGGATGGGATTAACCGACTAAAAGGGATAAGTGTCCATATCTATTGTGGGTGGGGTTAACCGACTAAAAGGGATATGTGTCCATATCTATTGAACCAAGCAAGATAGAATCGATTTTATTTTTGCAGATGATAGGTTTTTATGTGTATATTAATTCAAAAGCTGATACAAGGTTCTATCGTTAACGGTTCAATTTCTAAGTCAAAGTGGATGGGATTAACCGACTAAAACGGATAAGTGCCCATATCTATTATGGGTGGGGCTAACCGACTAAAAGGGATAAGTGTCCATATCTATTGAACCAAGCAAGATAGAATCGAATTTATTTTTGCAGATGGTAGGTATTTATGTGTATATTAATTCACAAGCTGATCCAAGGTTCTATCGCTAGCGGTTCAATTTCTACGTCATACTGGGTCGGGTTAACCGACTAAAAGGGATAAGTGTCCATATCTGTTGAACCAAGCAAGATAGAATCGATTTTGTTTTTGCAGATGATAGGTTTTTATGTGTATATTAAATCAAGAGCTGATAGAAGGTTCTATCGTTAACGGTTCAATTTCTATGTCAAAGTGGATAGGGTTAACCGACTAAAAGGGATAAGTGCCCATATCTATTGTGGGTGGGGCTAACCGACTAAAAGGGATAAGTGTCCATATCTATTGAACCAGGCAAGACAGAATCGATTTTATTTTTGCAGATGGTAGGTTTTTATGTGTATATTAATCCACAAGCTGATCCAAGGCTCTATCAATAACGGTTCAATTTCTACGTCAAAGTGGGTGGGGTTAACCGACTAAAAGGGTAAGTATCCATATCTATTGAACCAAGCAAGACAGAATCGATTTTATTTTTGCAGATGATAGGTTTTTATGTTTATATTAATTCACAAGCTGATCCAAGGTTCTATCGCTAACCGTTCAATTTCTACGTCAAAGTGGGTGGGGTTAACCGACTAAAAGGGATAAGTATCCATATCTATTGAACCAAGCAAGATAGAATCGAATTTATTTATGCAGATGGTAGGTTTTTATGTTTATATTAATTCACAAGCTGATCCAAGGTTCTATCGCTAACCGTTCAATTTCTACGTCAAAGTGGGTAGGGTTAACCGACTAAAAGGGATAAGTGTCCATATCTATTGAACCAAGCAAGATAGAATCGATTTTGTTTTTGCAGATGATAGGTTTTTATGTGTATATTAATCCAAAAGCTGATACAAGGTTCAATCGTTAACGGTCCAATTTCTACGTCAAAGTGGATGGGATTAACCGACTAAAAGGGATAAGTGTCCATATCTATTGTGGGTGGGGTTAACCGACTAAAAGGGATATGTGTCCATATCTATTGAACCAAGCAAGATAGAATCGATTTTGTTTTTGCAGATGATAGGCTTTTATGTGTATATTAATTCAAAAGCTGATACAATGTTCTATCGTTAACGGTCCAATTTCTACGTCAAAGTGGATGGGATTAACCGACTAAAAGGGTTAAGTGTCCATATCTATTGTGGGTGGGGTTAACCGACTAAAAGGGATATGTGTCCATATCTATTGAACCAAGCAAGATACAATCGATTTTGTTTTTGCAGATGATAGGTTTTTATGTGGATATTAATTCAAAAGCTGATACAAGGTTCTATCGTTAACGGTCCAATTTCTACGTCAAAGTGGATGGGGTTATCCGACTAAAAGGGATAAGTGTCCATATCTATTGTGGGTGGGATTAACCGACTAAAAGGGATAAGTGTCAATATCTATTGAACCAAGCAAGACAGAATCGATTTTGTTTTTTCAGATGATAGGTTTTTATGTGTATATTAATCCACAGGCTGATCCATAGTTCTATCGTTAACGGTTCAATTTCTACGTCAAAGTGGGTGGGGTTAACCGACTAAAAGGGATAAGTGTCCATATCTATTGAACCAAGCAAGATAGAATCGATTTTATTTTTGCAGATGGTAGGTTTTTATGTGTATATTAATCCACAAGCTGACCTAAGCTTCTGTCGTTAACGGTTCAATTTCTACGTTATAGTTAACCGACTAAAAAGGATAAGTATACATATCTATTGAACCAAGCAAAATAGAATCGATTTTATTTTTGCAGATGGTAGGTTTTTATGTGTATATTAATCCAAAAGCTGACCCAAGGTTCTATCGTTAACGGTTCAATTTCTACGTCAAAGTGGGTGGGGTTAACCGACTAAAAGGGATAAGTGTCCATATCTATTGAACCAAGCAAGACAGAATCGATTTTATTTTTGCAGATGATAGGTTTTTATGTGTATATTCATTCAAAAGCTGATACAAGGTTCTATCGTTAACGGTTCAATTTCTAAGTCAAAGTGGATGGGATTAACCGACTAAAAGGGATAAGTGCCCATATCTATTATGGGTGGGGCTAACCGACTAAAAGGGATAAGTGTCCATATCTATTGAACCAAGCAAGATAGAATCGAATTTATTTTTGCAGATGGTAGGTTTTTATGTGTATATTAATTCACAAGCTGATCCAAGGTTCTATCGCTAGCGGTTCAATTTCTACGTCATACTGGGTCGGGTTAACCGACTAAAAGGGATAAGTGTCCATATATATTGATCCAAGCAAGATAGAATCGATTTTGTTTTTGCAGATGATAGGTTTTTATGTGTATATTAATTCAAGAGCTGATAGAAGGTTCTATCGTTAACGGTTCAATTTCTACGTCAAAGTGGGTGGGGTTAACCGACTAAAAGGGATAAGTATACGTATCTATTGAACCAAGCAAGATAGAATCGAATTTATTTTTGCAGGTGGTAGGTTTTTATGTGTATATTAATCCACAAGCTGATCCAAGGTTCTATCATTAACGGTTCAATTTCTACGTCAAAGTGGGTGGGGTTAACCGACTAAAAGGGATAAGTGCCCATATCTATTGTGGGTGGGGCTAACCGACTAAAAGGGATAAGTGTCCATATCTATTGAACCAAGCAAGATAGAATCGAATTTATTTTTGCAGATGGTAGGTTTTTATGTGTATATTAATTCAAGAGCTGATAGAAGGTTCTATCGTTAACGGTTCAATTTCTATGTCAAAGTGGATGGGGTTAACCGACTAAAAGGGATAAGTGCCCATATCTATTGTGGGTGGGGCTAACCGACTAAAAGGGATAAGTGTCCATATCTATTGAACCAGGCAAGACAGAATCGATTTTATTTTTGCAGATGGTAGGTTTTTATGTGTATATTAATCCACAAGCTGATCCAAGGTTCTATCGTTAACGGTTCAATTTCTACGTCAAAGTGGGTGGGGTTAACCGACTAAAAGGGATAAGTGTCCATATCTATTGAACCAAGCAAGATAGAATCGATTTTGTTTTTGCAGATGATAGGTTTTTATGTGTATATTAATTCAAGAGCTGATAGAAGGTTCTATCGTTAACGGTTCAATTTCTATGTCAAAGTGGATGGGGTTAACCGACTAAAAGGGATAAGTGCCCATATCTATTGTGGGTGGGGCTAACCGACTAAAAGGGATAAGTGTCCATATCTATTGAACCAGGCAAGACAGAATCGATTTTATTTTTGCAGATGGTAGGTTTTTATGTGTATATTAATCCAAAAGCTGACCCAAGGTTCTATCGTTAATGGTTCAATTTCTACGTCAAAGTGGGTGGGGTTAACCGACTAAAAGGGATAAGTGTCCATATCTATTGAACCAAGCAAGATATAATCGATTTTGTTTTTGCAGATGATAGGTTTTTATGTGTATATTAATTCAAGAGCTGATAGAAGGTTCTATCGTTAACGGTTCAATTTCTATGTCAAAGTGGATGGGGTTAACCGACTAAAAGGGATAAGTGCCCATATCTATTGTGGGTGGGGCTAACCGACTAAAAGGGATAAGTGTCCATATCTATTGAACCAAGCAAGATAGAATCGAATTTATTTTTGCAGATGGTAGGTTTTTATGTGTATATTAATTCAAGAACTGATAGAAGGTTCTATCGTTAACGGTTCAATTTCTATGTCAAAGTGGATGGGGTTAACCGACTAAAAGGGATAAGTGCCCATATCTATTGTGGGTGGGGCTAACCGACTAAAAGGGATAAGTGTCCATATCTATTGAACCAAGCAAGATAGAATCGAATTTATTTTTGCAGATGGTAGGTTTTTATGTGTATATTAATTCACAAGCTGATCCAAGGTTCTATCGCTAGCGGTTCAATTTCTACGTCATACTGGGTCGGGTTAACCGACTAAAAGGGATAAGTGTCCATATCTGTTGAACCAAGCAAGATAGAATCGATTTTGTTTTTGCAGATGATAGGTTTTTATGTGTATATTAAATCAAGAGCTGATAGAAGGTTCTATCGTTAACGGTTCAATTTCTATGTCAAAGTGGATAGGGTTAACCGACTAAAAGGGATAAGTGCCCATATATATTGTGGGTGGGGCTAACCGACTAAAAGGGATAAGTGTCCATTTCTATTGAACCAGGCAAGACAGAATCGATTTTATTTTTGCAGATGGTAGGTTTTTATGTGTATATTAATCCACAAGCTGATCCAAGGTTCTATCATTAACGGTTCAATTTCTACGTCAAAGTGGGTGGGGTTAACCGACTAAAAGGGATAAGTATCCATATCTATTGAACCAAGCAAGACAGAATCGATTTTATTTTTGCAGATGATAGGTTTTTATGTGTATATTAATTCAAAAGCTGATACAAGGTTCTATCGTTAACGGTTCAATTTCTAAGTCAAAGTGGATGGGATTAACCGACTAAAAGGGATAAGTGCCCATATCTATTGTGGGTGGGGCTAACCGACTAAAAGGGATAAGTGTCCATATCTATTGAACCAAGCAAGATAGAATCGAATTTATTTTTGCAGATGGTAGGTTTTTATGTGTATATTAATCCACAAGCTGATCCAAGGTTCTATCGCTAACCGTTCAATTTCTACGTCAAAGTGGGTAGGGTTAACCGACTAAAAGGGATAAGTGTCCATATCTATTGAACCAAGCAAGATAGAATCGATTTTGTTTTTGCAGATGATAGGTTTTTATGTGTATATTAATTCAAAAGCTGATACAAGGTTCAATCGTTAACGGTCCAATTTCTACGTCAAAGTGGATGGGATTAACCGACTAAAAGGGATAAGTGTCCATATCTATTGTGGGTGGGGTTAACCGACTAAAAGGGATATGTGTCCATATCTATTGAACCAAGCAAGATAGAATCGATTTTGTTTTTGCAGATGATAGGCTTTTATGTGTATATTAATTCAAAAGCTGATACAATGTTCTATCGTTAACGGTCCAATTTCTACGTCAAAGTGGATGGGATTAACCGACTAAAAGGGATAAGTGTCCATATCTATTGTGGGTGGGGTTAACCGACTAAAAGGGATATGTGTCCATATCTATTGAACCAAGCAAGATAGAATCGATTTTGTTTTTGCAGATGATAGGTTTTTATGTGGATATTAATTCAAAAGCTGATACAAGGTTCTATCGTTAACGGTCCAATTTCTACGTCAAAGTGGATGGGGTTATCCGACTAAAAGGGATAAGTGTCCATATCTATTGTGGGTGGGATTAACCGACTAAAAGGGATAAGTGTCAATATCTATTGAACCAAGCAAGACAGAATCGATTTTGTTTTTGCAGATGATAGGTTTTTATGTGTATATTAATCCACAGGCTGATCCATAGTTCTATCGTTAACGGTTCAATTTCTACGTCAAAGTGGGTGGGGTTAACCGACTAAAAGGGATAAGTGTCCATATCTATTGAACCAAGCAAGATAGAATCGATTTTATTTTTGCAGATGGTAGGTTTTTATGTGTATATTAATCCACAAGCTGACCTAAGCTTCTGTCGTTAACGGTTCAATTTCTACGTTATAGTTAACCAACTAAAAAGGATAAGTATACATATCTATTGAACCAAGCAAAATAGAATCGATTTTATTTTTGCAGATGGTAGGTTTTTATGTGTATATTAATCCAAAAGCTGACCCAAGGTTCTATCGTTAACGGTTCAATTTCTACGTCAAAGTGGGTGGGGTTAACCGACTAAAAGGGATAAGTGTCAATATCTATTGAACCAAGCAAGACAGAATCGATTTTATTTTTGCAGATGATAGGTTTTTATGTGTATATTCATTCAAAAGCTGATACAAGGTTCTATCGTTAACGGTTAAATTTCTAAGTCAAAGTGGATGGGATTAACCGACTAAAAGGGATAAGTGCCCATATCTATTATGGGTGGGGCTAACCGACTAAAAAGGATAAGTGTCCATATCTATTGAACCAAGCAAGATAGAATCGAATTTATTTTTGCAGATGGTAGGTTTTTATGTGTATATTAATTCAAAGGCTGATCCAAGGTTCTATCGCTAGCGGTTCAATTTCTACGTCATACTGGGTCGGGTTAACCGACTAAAAGGGATAAGTGTCCATATCTATTGAACCAAGCAAAATAGAATCGATTTTGTTTTTGCAGATGATAGGTTTTTATGTGTATATTAATTCAAAAGCTAATACAAGGTTCTATCGTTAACGGTTCAATTTCTATGTCAAAGTGGATGGGGTTAACCGACTAAAAGGGATAAGTGTCCATATCTATTGTGGGTGGGGTTAACCGACTAAAAGGGATAAGTGTCCATATCTATTGAACCAAGCAAGATATAATTGATTTTGTTTTTGGAGATGATAGGGTTTTATGTGTATATTGATCCACAAGCTGATCTAAGGTTCTATCGTTAACGGTCCAATTTCTACGTCAAAGTGGATGGAATTAACCGACTAGAAGGGATAAGTGTCCATATCTATTGTGGGTGGGGTTAACCGACTAAAAGGGATATGTGTCCATATCTATTGAACCAAGCAAGATAGGATCGATTTTGTTTTTGCAGATGATAGGTTTTTATGTGTATATTAATTCAAAAGCTGATACAAGGTTCTATCGTTAACGGTCCAATTTCTACGTCAAAGTGGATGGGATTAACCGACTAAAAGGGATAAGTGTCCATATCTATTGTGGGTGGGGTTAACCGACTAAAAGGGATATGTGTCCATATCTATTGAACCAAGCAAGATAGAATCGATTTTATTTTTGCAGATGATAGGTTTTTATGTGTATATTAATTCAAAAGCTGATACAAGGTTCTAACGTTAACGGTTCAATTTCTAAGTCAAAGTGGATGGGATTAACCGACTAAAAGGGATAAGTGCCCATATCTATTATTGGTGGGGCTAACCGACTAAAAGGGATACGTGTCCATATCTATTGAACCAAGCAAGATAGAATCGAATTTATTTTTGCAGATGGTAGGTTTTTATGTGTATATTAATTCACAAGCTGATCCAAGGTTCTATCGCTAGCGGTTCAATTTCTACGTCATACTGGGTCGGGTTAACCGACTAAAAGGGATAAGTGTACATATCTATTGATCCAAGCAAGATAGAATCGATTTTGTTTTTGCAGATGATAGGTTTTTATGTGTATATTAATTCAAGAGCTGATAGAAGGTTCTATCGTTAACGGTTCAATTTCTACGTCAAAGTGGGTGGGGTTAACCGACTAAAAGGGATAAGTATACGTATCTATTGAACCAAGCAAGATAGAATCGAATTTATTTTTGCAGGTGGTAGGTTTTTATGTGTATATTAATCCACAAGCTGATCCAAGGTTCTATCATTAACGGTTCAATTTCTACGTCAAAGTGGGTGGGGTTAACCGACTAAAAGGGATAAGTGCCCATATCTATTGTGGGTGGGGCTAACCGACTAAAAGGGATAAGTGTCCATATCTATTGAAACAAGCAAGATAGAATCGAATTTATTTTTGCAGATGGTAGGTTTTTATGTGTATATTAATTCAAGAGCTGATAGAAGGTTCTATCGTTAACGGTTCAATTTCTATGTCAAAGTGGATGGGGTTAACCGACTAAAAGGGATAAGTGCCCATATCTATTGTGGGTGGGGCTAACCGACTAAAAGGGATAAGTGTCCATATCTATTGAACCAGGCAAGACAGAATCGATTTTATTTTTGCAGATGGTAGGTTTTTATGTGTATATTAATCCACAAGCTGATCCAAGGTTCTATCATTAACGATTCAATTTCTACGTCAAAGTGGGTGGGGTTAACCGACTAAAAGGGATAAGTGTCCATATCTATTGAACCAAGCAAGATAGAATCGATTTTGTTTTTGCAGATGATAGGTTTTTATGTGTATATTAATTCAAGAGCTGATAGAAGGTTCTATCGTTAACGGTTCAATTTCTATGTCAAAGTGGATGGGGTTAACCGACTAAAAGGGATAAGTGCCCATATCTATTGTGGGTGGGGCTAACCGACTAAAAGGGATAAGTGTCCATATCTATTGAACCAGGCAAGACAGAATCGATTTTATTTTTGCAGATGGTAGGTTTTTATGTGTATATTAATCCAAAAGCTGACCCAAGGTTCTATCGTTAACGGTTCAATTTCTACGTCAAAGTGGGTGGGGTTAACCGACTAAAAGGGATAAGTGTCCATATCTATTGAACCAAGCAAGATATAATCGATTTTGCTTTTGCAGATGATAGGTTTTTATGTGTATATTAATTCAAGAGCTGATAGAAAGTTCTATCGTTAACGGTTCAATTTCTATGTCAAAGTGGATGGGGTTAACCGACTAAAAGGGATAAGTGCCCATATCTATTGTGGGTGGGGCTAACCGACTAAAAGGGATAAGTGTCCATATCTATTGAACCAGGCAAGACAGAATCGATTTTATTTTTGCAGATGGTGGGTTTTTATGTGTATATTAATCCACAAGCTGATCCAAGGTTCTATCATTAACGGTTCAACTTCTACGTCAAAGTGGGTGGGGTTAACCGACTAAAAGGGATAAGTGCCCATATCTATTGTGGGTGGGGCTAACCGACTAAAAGGGATAAGTGTCCATATCTATTGAACCAAGCAAGATAGAATCGAATTTATTTTTGCAGATGGTAGGTTTTTATGTTTATATTAATTCACAAGCTGATCCAAGGTTCTATCGCTAACGGTTCAATTTCTACGTCAAAGTGGGTAGGGTTAACCGACTAAAAGGGATAAGTGTCCATATCTATTGAACCAAGCAAGATAGAATCGATTTTGTTTTTGCAGATGATAGGTTTTTATGTGTATATTAATTCAAAAGCTGATACAAGGTTCTATCGTTAACGGTCCAATTTCTACGTCAAAGTGGATGGGATTAACCGACTAAAAGGGATAAGTGTCCATATCTATTGTGGGTGGGGTTAACCGACTAAAAGGGATATGTGTCCATATCTATTGAACCAAGCAAGATAGAATCGATTTTGTTTTTGCAGGTGATAGGTTTTTATGTGTATATTAATTCAAAAGCTGATACAATGTTCTATCGTTAACGGTCCAATTTCTACGTCAAAGTGGATGGGATTAACCGACTAAAAGGGATAAGTGTCCATATTTATTGTGGGTGGGGTTAACCGACTAAAAGGGATATGTGTCCATATCTATTGAACCAAGCAAGATAGAATCGATTTTGTTTTTGCAGATGATAGGTTTTTATGTGTATATTAATTCAAAAGCTGATACAAGATTCTATCGTTAACGGTTCAATTTCTATGTCGAAGTGGATGGGGTTAACCGACTAAAAGGGATAAGTGTCCATATCTATTGTGGGTGGGGTTAACCGACTAAAAGGGATAAGTGTCCATATCTATTGAACCAAGCAAGATAGAATTGATTTTGTTTTTGGAGATGATAGGGTTTTATGTGTATATTGATCCACAAGCTGATCTAAGGTTCTATCGTTAACGGTCCAATTTCTACGTCAAAGTGGATGGAATTAACCGACTAAAAGGGATAAGTGTCCATATCTATTGTGGGTGGGGTTAACCGACTAAAAGGGATATGTGTCCATATCTATTGAACCAAGCAAGATAGAATCGATTTTGTTTTGGCAGATGATAGGTTTTTATGTGTATATTAATTCAAAAGCTGATACAAGGTTCTATCGTTAACGGTCCAATTTCTACGTCAAAGTGGATGGGATTAACCGACTAAAAGGGATAAGTGTCCATATCTATTGTGGGTGGGGTTAACCGACTAAAAGGGATATGTGTCCATATCTATTGAACCAAGCAAGATAGAATCGATTTTATTTTTGCAGATGATAGGTTTTTATGTGTATATTAATTCACAAGCTGATCCAAGGTTCTATCGCTAGCGGTTCAATTTCTACGTCATACTGGGTCGGGTTAACCGGCTAAAAGGGATAAGTGTCCATATCTATTGAACCAAGTGAAAGGAAATAATATTTACCGAGTGGATCGTTTTTATATTTTTAATTAAGAAAAAGTTAATTATGTATTTATTAAGAACATATTAAATGTATAAGGAAAATATTAGAATCAAATGTATTATAGGAAATTGAATATAAATAACATGTTGCCTCGGCGATGGTTATAACACGACTCTTTCTCTTCTCAATGGAATTATTTGTATGTTGCTAAAAGTAAACGTTGCTCATTCAGTGCTGCCATATAGTTGATACTCATATGTTATTAAAGGTACCCTTACAGTCGGCTTTCCTGATAATATAAAGTGACCTGACTTTATTCGTCGTCAGACTCGTCGTCATCTAGTTCAAGATTTTGTGGAAGTTGACACCATGGCTTCATCTTGTCAGAAGCGTACACTGAAGTATAATGACGTGATGTACGTTCAGTGTTTGGTATGTCCTCGATTAAATAACGATCTTTACCAAGTACTTGTTTAATTAAGAAAGGGCCTTTGAAACGTGGCTCTAACTTTTAGATGTACCTGTACTAGAAGGTTCATTTTCTACTAGCACTAAGTCGTCGATTTTAAATTCTGTTGGTTTAGCATGTTGTTTATCATATCGCTCTTTAGCTTGTTTTCGTTGCTGATTTACTCTTTCGGCTGCTTGTGTACGTATTTTCTGCATATCGTCCTCGCTTCTTAGATGATTTTCTTGTAATGCTAATAAAATTTTATTTTGAAGTATATCTCTAGGTGAGAAACTAAACAAAATTTCGTGTGGACTTCTTCCGGTCGTTTTATTTTTCATAGTATTCATAGACCATTGAATATTAGATAAAATACTGTCCCATCTTTTATCCTCAGTTGTTGACGGAAGTAACATTGATAAAAGAGTTCGGTTATTTCGCTCAGCATGTCCATTTGCTCGTGGAGTACGTACCGCATTTAAGATATGTTTCACGTCGTTGTCTTTGCAATAGTTTTTAAACTCCTTTGACGTAAATGAAGTACCTCTATCAGTAATTATAAGCTCAGGCACTCCGAAATAACTAGTAACTTCTCGTAATGTTGACAATACATGCTTTGTCGCTGTAGTCTTTACCGCTTTGATGATTGTATACTTCGTAAATGCATCGACTAATATTAAGATGTATTCGTTACCTTTGGTACTTCTGATAAATGGTCCCAAATGGTCAATATGTAATGTTTTAAAAGGTATTGGATCAATGTTATTGTAATGATACTGTCCTTCTGTTTGACCTCCACGACTTTTGTTATATGCGCATTCAACACATGATTTCAAATATGATTTGACGAAATTTCGCATTCGTGGGAACCATAGATATGATTTCATTTTACTAACTGTTTTTTCTATGCCTAAATGACCGTTTTTATCGTGACATTCTTCTACCATTTTATGTCGAAGTGATTTTGAAACAACCCATAATTTGTTCGCATTCTCAATCTTATACAATCTGCCTTGATCGATACGAAATTCATTCGTCGTTTGCTTATCTTTATTTTTGACCTTTTCAATTATTTCTTTTATTTTATCGTCTTGTAACTGCATTGCATATAACCAATCGTCATGAGTTATTGCTGTTTTATCTACACGAAGAGTTGCTACATCAGTGTCCTTAGCACTCTCGTTCGGACACCTGCTCAATGCATCAACGTGTTCCATTCGACTACCTTGTCGGTGAATTATATCGATATCAAAATCTTGCACTCTTAACCACCATCTTGCTATTCGAGGAATCAGCTCTCGTTTTTGCATAGCAGTTTTAACCGCACTACAGTCTGTTACTACTTTGATTGTTTTGCCATCGATATAATATCTAAATCTTTCTAACGTCTCTACCACGGCTAAAGTTTCGAGTTCGTAGCTATGAAAGTTCTTCTCTGTAGTACTAGTCGATCTGCTGTAATATGCCACAGGTTTCAAGCCATCACTTTCACTTTGTAACAGTACACCTGCTAATCCATATGAACTGGCATCAGTATGTATTTCGTGATTTGAGTCTACCCGATACGCAACCAACACAGGATCGGATGTCAGTTTTTGTTTCAACTCATCGAATGCTTTCTGTTGTTCACAATCCCAAATAAAAGGTTCATCTTTACGTAATAATTTTCGAATTGGTTCCGAGACTATAGCATAACCAGGTATACGTTTTCGAAAATACCCACTCAAACCCAAGAATCTTCTTATCTCAGTAACATTTGTTGGTCGTTCATAATTTTGTATTGCTGCCGTTTTTACTAACCCTGGAGTTAAGCCATTCGGTGTTATACAGTGACCAAGAAAGTTTATTGAGGCGATATGTTTAACGTTAAATTAGCTTCTTTTAAAATACGTAAAACCGTTTTAAGTTTTTCAAACATTTCTTCGTACGTATTACTACAAATTAGTATATCGTCCATATAATGAATCATGTTTTCTTTCGTAGCCCGTTCCTGAATTGACATTAACCGTTGAAATATTATTGGCGCATTTTTGAGCCCAAATGGCATTCTTCTAAATTCGTATAAACCATCAGTAGTAATAAAAGCAGTATACTTACGACTTTCTGGTTCAATTTCAATTTGATAGTATCCACTATTCAAATCAAGCGTTGTGAAATATTTATACCGCGCCGCTTCCTGAAGGCACTCTTCAATGTTTGGAAGTGGAAATATTTCTTTTTCTATTAGTCTGTTCAAGCGTCTGTAATCTATACACAACCTATCACTACCATTTTTCTTTTTAACTAGTACGACTGGACTCGCAAATTCAGATTCAGAACGTTGAATTATATTATTCTTCAATAAATCATTAACCATTTGTTCGACTATTTGTTTTTTTGGTTCTGGTACGCGATACGGAGATTGAGATACAATTTCATTTGATTTTAATTCGATTTTCATTTTCACCAAATCTGTTTTTCCAAGTTCTTTCAAATTTTTAGCAAACACATTCGAATTTTTATTTATAACTTCCAAAAGTCTCGATTTTAAAAGATTATCGTCAATTTCGCACCTTATTTCACTTTCATCAGTTACATTATTTATTTCTTTAACTTCAGTTTCATTTTCACGTTCTATTTTAATCTTACCATTGTTGATAATTTATCTCAATTTATTATGCACAAAGTTGTCTTGCCCTAATAAAATATCGCAAGGTAACAATTCGTCATCTACTACGTATAGATTAACCGGTATATCAATTTCATTGACCATTAGGTTTGTTTTCCATAACTCATTTGCATGTCGACTACCACCACATATTCCAGTAATCTGTATGGCACAATTATGATATTTGCCACCTGCTTTGTCACTCACAGATTTCCTAATCATGCTACACTGTGCACCCGTATCAATAAACGCTTTTATATTTTGTCCACTTAATAACGTGTCAACTTTAAAATTATCATCATATTGACAAAATACATTTCTTATTTTTGCTCCAGGTTTACATTCCGATTCACCTTTTATATGCACTTTATTACATTTATCGCATCTTTGTTTACGTTGTGGTTTTTGACAATTAATGGAAATATGTCCCATTTCATCACAATTATAACACTTCAAAATCTTATTTGTTTTGGTCTCATTTTTCTTATTAGAATATTCACTCTTGTTGACATTCTTATTTGCTTGATCTTTAACTTCGTATTTTGTTTGATTACGCGACATACTCATCGGCAAATTCTTTTCATACTCTATTAATATTTCTCTTAATTCTCTCATTGTATTTATTTTTTGAGCAGCTATTGCTACTTGTAGTTCACGATTACGTAGCCCTTCTCTTGTGTATTTTACCATAGCTGTTTCACTCAACTTATATCGTCGCCCAAGTGCACTCACACGAAAACAATAATCTTCCACTTTTTCATTTTGTTTGCGAGTAGCATTTTGCATTTGAAAATGTATGTCTGCTTCATCCGGGGATTTACCGAATTCATTTTTTAACTCTCTTGCAAAGTCACTCCAATTTGAGTACAACTTTTCTGTCGCGTCAAGCCACAAACGCGCGACACCTTTCATGCGACTGAATACAGCAAGTAATAGGCATTTTTCATCCCAACCGTATGCACAAATTACACTATTCACTCTTTCAATAAATTGCTCAGCTGACAACGAAATATCATTTGTCGGGTCGAAGTCTGGAATAGTTTCGGATATTTCACGCACTGAGTAATTATTTCGCGATATTGGTATACTTGAATTTGTGTTTGTGTATGGAGACAAATTACTTACACTTCGATTTTGTTCGCTTTGCTCGATATTCACAACACTATTTTGAGGGTTGTTTTGCACGTAACTCAACACATTTTTGAGCATTCCACGCAACTCATTCATTTGTTGCTGTAATGATTTTTCTTGTTCATCTTCATTTTGTTCGTTATTATTTTGAACGTTCGGAGCGTCTTCTATCTCGTTTTCATCTTCGAATTCTATTTCATCTGAACCGATAAGTTCAATCAAACGATTAATGAACGCACTTTTTGTACCAGTTGAGAGAGTATTTCTCTCTTGCAACAAACGTTTCAATTGCGCGACAGACAACGATTTTATGCTTCTCATTTTTGCGAAGTTTTACCAAATTTACAAAGCAACGCCACAAATACACACGCACGATGTCTGTTAATTTGAATTTTGTTCTAGACGCTTCCCAAATTTATTGCGTTTCTAATGTTATATTCGCACATCGTTTGTCCACGATTCACTTTTATTCCAATAGGGTTTCTTTTGTCGATCTATTTCTTAGAATGCACTGGTAAACGCTTAGCACATTTCACGTTATAGATTTCGACACGATTATTCAAACACGTAGCTGTTTTTTAAGAAAATGCAACCTTGAACGTTTAGCACATATATCTATTTCGTGTACGCGCGAACCGTCTCACTTCTGAATTGTAAGGAAATAATATTTACCGAGTGGATCGTTTTTATATTTTTAATTAAGAAAAAGTTAATTATGTATTTATTAAGAACATATTAATTGTATAAGGATAATATTAGAATCAAATGTATTATAGGAAATTGAATATAAATGACATGTTGCCTCGGCGATGGTTATAACACGACTCTTTCTCTTCTCAATGGAATTATTTGTATGTTGCTAAAAGTAAACGTTGCTCATTCAGTGCTGCCATATAGTTGATACTCATATGTTATTAAAGGTACCCTTACACAAGCAAGATAGAATCGATTTTGTTTTTGCAGATGATAGGTTTTTATGTGTATATTAATTCAAGAGCTGATAGAAGGTTCTATCGTTAACGGTTCAATTTCTATGTCAAAGTGGATGGGGTTAACCGACTAAAAGGGATAAGTGCCCATATCTATTGTGGGTGGGGCTAACCGACTAAAAGGGATAAGTGTCCATATCTATTGAACCAGGCAAGACAGAATCGATTTTATTTTTGCAGATGGTAGGTTTTTATGTGTATATTAATCCACAAGCTGATCCAAGGTTCTATCATTAACGGTTCAATTTCTACGTCAAAGTGGGTGGGGTTAACCGACTAAAAGGGATAAGTATCCATATCTATTGAACCAAGCAAGATAGAATCGATTTTGTTTTTGCAGATGATAGGTTTTTATGTGTATATTAATTCACAAGCTGATCCAAGGTTCTATCGCTAACGGTTCAATTTCTATGTCATACTGGGTGGGGTTAACTGACTAAAAGGGATAAGTGCCCATATCTATTATGGGTGGGGCTAACCGACTAAAAGGGATAAGTATCCATATTTATTGAACCAAGCAAGATAGAATCGATTTTGTTTTTGCAGATGATAGGTTTTTATGTGTATATTAATCCAAAAGCTGATCCAAGATTCTATCGCTAACGGTTCAATTTCTACGTCATACTGGGTGGGGTTAACTGACTAAAAGGGATAAGTGCCCATATCTATTATGGGTGGGGCTAACCGACTAAAAGGGATAAGTGTCCATATCTATTGTACCAAGCAAGATAGAATCGAATTTATTTTTGCAGATGGTAGGTTTTTATGTGTATATTAATTCACAAGCTGATCCAAGGTTCTATCGCTAACGGTTCAATTTCTACGTCATACTGGGTCGGGTTAACCGACTAAAAGGGATAAGTGTCCATATCTATTGAACCAAGCAAGATAGAATCGATTTTGTTTTTGCAGATGATAGGTTTTTATGTGTATATTAATCCAAAAGCTGATCCAAGATTCTATCGCTAACGGTTCAATTTCTACGTCATACTGGGTGGGGTTAACTGACTAAAAGGGATAAGTGCCCATATCTATTATGGGTGGGGCTAACCGACTAAAAGGGATAAGTGTCCATATCTATTGTACCAAGCAAAATAGAATCGATTTTGTTTTTGCAGATGATAGATTTTTATGTGTATATTAATTCAAGAGCTGATAGAAGGTTCTATCGTTAACGGTTCAATTTCTATGTCAAAGTGGATGGGGTTAACCGACTAAAAGGGATAAGTGCCCATATCTATTGTGGGTGGGGCTAACCGACTAAAAGGGATAAGTGTCCATATCTATTGAACCAGGCAAGACAGAATCGATTTTATTTTTGCAGATGGTAGGTTTTTATGTGTATATTAATCCACAAGCTGATCCAAGGTTCTATCGTTAACGGTCCAATTTCTACGTCAAAGTGGATGGGGTTATCCGACTAAAAGGGATAAGTGTCCATATCTATTGTGGGCGGGATTAACCGACTAAAAGGGATAAGTGTCCATATCTATTGAACCAAGCAAGACAGAATCGATTTTGTTTTTGCAGATGATAGGTTTTTATGTGTATATTAATCCAAAAGCTGATCCAAGATTCTATCCTTAACGGTTCAATTTCTACGTCATACTGGGTGGGGTTAACTGACTAAAAGGGATAAGTGCCCATATCTATTATGGGTGGGGCTAACCGACTAAAAGGGATAAGTGTCCATATCTATTGAACCAAGCAAGATAGAATCGATTTTATTTTTGCAGATGGTAGGTTTTTATGTGTATATTAATCCACAAGCTGACCTAAGCTTCTGTCGTTAACGGTTCAATTTCTACGTTATAGTTAACCGACTAAAAAGGATAAGTATACATATCTATTGAACCAAGCAAAATATAATCGATTTTATTTTTGCAAATGGTAGGTTTTTATGTGTATATTTATCCAAAAGCTGACCCAAGGTTCTATCGTTAAGTGTCCATATCTATTGAACCAAGCAAGACATAATCGATTTTTATGGATAAGGTTTTTATGTGTATATTAATTCAAAAGCTGATACAAGGTTCTATCGTTAACGGTTCAATTTCTAAGTCAAAGTGGATGGGATTAACCGACTAAAAGGGATAAGTGCCCATATCTATTATGGGTGGGGCTAACCGACTAAAAGGGATAAGTGTCCATATCTATTGAACCAAGCAAGATAGAATCGAATTTATTTTTGCAGATGGTAGGTTTTTATGTGTATATTAATTCAAAGGCTGATCCAAGGTTCTATCGCTAGCGGTTCAATTTCTACGTCATACTGGGTCGCGTTAACCGACTAAAAGGGATAAGTGTCCATATCTATTGAACCAAGCAAGATAGAATCGATTTTGTTTTTGCAGATGATAGGTTTTTATGTGTATATTAATTCAAAAGCTGATACAAGGTTCTATCGTTAACGGTTCAATTTCTATGTCAAAGTGGATGGGGTTAACCGACTAAAAGGGATAAGTGTCCATATCTATTGTGGGTGGGGTTAACCGACTAAAAGGGATAAGTGTCCATATCTATTGAACCAAGCAAGATAGAATTGATTTTGTTTTTGGAGATGATAGGGTTTTATGTGTACATTGATCCACAAGCTGATCTAAGGTTCTATCGTTAACGGTCCAATTTCTACGTCAAAGTGGATGGAATTAACCGACTAAAAGGGATAAGTGTCCATATCTATTGTGGGTGGGGTTAACCGACTAAAAGGGATATGTGTCCATATCTATTGAACCAAGCAAGATAGAATCGATTTTGTTTTTGCAGATGATAGGTTTTTATGTGTATATTAATTCAAAAGCTGATACAAGGTTCTATCGTTAACGGTCCAATTTCTACGTCAAAGTGGATGGGATTAACCGACTAAAAGGGATAAGTGTCTATATCTATTGTGGGTGGGGTTAACCGACTAAAAGGGATATGTGTCCATATCTATTGAACCAAGCAAGATAGAATCGATTTTATTTTTGCAGATGATAGGTTTTTATGTGTATATTAATTCAAAAGCTGATACAAGGTTCTATCGTTAACGGTTCAATTTCTAAGTCAAAGTGGATGGGATTAACCGACTAAAAGGGATAAGTGCCCATATCTATTATGGGTGGGGCTAACCGACTAAAAGGGATAAGTGTCCATATCTATTGAACCAAGCAAGATAGAATCGAATTTATTTTTGCAGATGGTAGGTTTTTATGTGTATATTAATTCACAAGCTGATCCAAGGTTCTATCGCTAGCGGTTCAATTTCTACGTCATACTGGGTCGGGTTAACCGACTAAAAGGGATAAGTGTCCATATCTATTGAACCAAGCAAGATAGAATCGATTTTGTTTTTGCAGATGATAGGTTTTTATGTGTATATTAATTCAAGAGCTGATAGAAGGTTCTATCGTTAACCGTTCAATTTCTATGTCAAAGTGGATGGGGTTAACCGACTAAAAGGGATAAGTGCCCACATCTATTGTGGGTGGGACTAACCGACTAAAAGGGATAAGTGTCCATATCTATTGAACCAGGCAAGACAGAATCGATTTTATTTTTGCAGATGGTAGGTTTTTATGTGTATATTAATCCGCAAGCTGATCCAAGGTTCTATCGCTAACGGTTCAATTTCTATGTCATACTGGGTGGGGTTAACCGACTAAAAAGGATAAGTATCCATATTTATTGAACCAAGCAAGATAGAATCGATTTTGTTTGTGCAGATGATAGGTTCTTATGTGTGTATTAATCCAAAAGCTGATCCAAGGTTCTATCGCTAACGGTTCAATTTCTACGTCATACTGGGTGGGGTTAACTGACTAAAAGGGATAAGTGTCCATATCTATTGAACCAAGCAAGATAGAATCGATTTTGTTTTTGCAGATGATAGGCTTTTGCGTGTATATTAATCCACAAGCTGATCCAAGATTCTATCGCTAACGGTTCAATTTCTACGTCATACTGGGTGGGGTTAACTGACTAAAAGGGGTAAGTGTCCATATCTATTGAACCAAGCAAGATAGAATCGAATTTATTTTTGCAGATGGTAGGTTTTTATGTGTATATTAATCCACGGGCTGATCCAAGGTTCTATCATTAACGGTTCAATGTCTACGTCAAAGTGGGTGGGGTTAACCGACTAAAAGGGATAAGTATCCATATCTATTGAACCAAGCAAGATAGAATCGACTTTGTTTTTGCAGATGATAGGTTTTTATGTGTATATTAATCCACAAGCTGATCCAAGGTTCTATCGCTAACGGTTCAATTTCTATGTCATACTGGGTGGGGTTAACCGACTAAAAGGGATAAGTATCCATATTTATTGAACCAAGCAAGATAGAATCGATTTTGTTTTTGCAGATGATAGGTTTTTATGTGTATATTAATCCAAAAGCTGATCCAAGATTCTATCGCTAACGGTTCAATTTCTACGTCATACTGGGTGGGGTTAACTGACTAAAAGGGATAAGTGCCCATATCTATTATGGGTGGGGCTAACCGACTAAAAGGGATAAGTGTCCATATCTATTGTACCAAGCAAGATAGAATCGAATTTATTTTTGCAGATGGTAGGTTTTTATGTGTATATTAATTCACAAGCTGATCCAAGGTTCTATCGCTAACGGTTCAATTTCTACGTCATACTGGGTCGGGTTAACGGACTAAAAGGGATAAGTGTCCATATCTATTGAACCAAGCAAGATAGAATCGATTTTGTTTTTGCAGATGATAGGTTTTTATGTGTATATTAATCCAAAAGCTGATCCAAGATTCTATCGCTAACGGTTCAATTTCTACGTCATACTGGGTGGGGTTAACTGACTAAAAGGGATAAGTGCCCATATCTATTATGGGTGGGGCTAACCGACTAAAAGGGATAAGTGTCCATATCTATTGTACCAAGCAAGATAGAATCGATTTTATTTTTGCAGATGGTAGGTTTTTATGTGTATATTAATCCACAAGCTGACCTAAGCTTCTGTCGTTAACGGTTCAATTTCTACGTTATAGTTAACCGACTAAAAAGGATAAGTATACATATCTATTGAACCAAGCAAAATATAATCGATTTTATTTTTGCAGATGGTAGGTTTTTATGTGTATATTTATCCAAAAGCTGACCCAAGGTTCTATCGTTAACGGTTCAATTTCTACGTCAAAGTGGGTGGGGTTAACCGACTAAAAGGGATAAGTGCCCATATCTATTGTGGGTTGGGCTAACCGACTAAAAGGGATAAGTGTCCATATCTATTGAACCAGGCAAGACAGAATCGATTTTATTTTTGCAGATGGTAGGTTTTTATGTGTATATTAATCCACAAGCTGATCCAAGGTTCTATCGTTAACGGTCCAATTTCTACGTCAAAGTGGATAGGGTTAACCGACAAAAAGGGATAAGTGCCCATATCTATTGTGGGTGGGGCTAACCGACTAAAAGGGATAAGTGTCCATATCTATTGAACCAGGCAAGACAGAATCGATTTTATTTTTGCAGATGATAGATTTTTATGTGTATATTAATTCAAGAGCTGATAGAAGGTTCTATCGTTAACGGTTCAATTTCTATGTCAAAGTGGATGGGGTTAACCGACTAAAAGAGATAAGTGCCCATATCTATTGTGGGTGGGGCTAACCGACTAAAAGGGATAAGTGTCCATATCTATTGAACCAGGCAAGACAGAATCGATTTTATTTTTGCAGATGGTAGGTTTTTATGTGTATATTAATCCACAAGCTGATCCAAGGTTCTATCGTTAACGGTCCAATTTCTACGTCAAAGTGGATGGGGTTATCCGACTAAAAGAGATAAGTGTCCATATCTATTGTGGGTGGTATTAACCGACTAAAAGGGATAAACGTCCATATCTATTGAACCAAGCAAGACAGAATCGATTTTGTTTTTGCAGATGATAGGTTTTTATGTGTATATTAATCCAAAAGCTGATACAAGATTCTATCGCTAACGGTTCAATTTCTACGTCACATTGGGTGGGGTTAACTGACTAAAAGGGATAAGTGCCCATATCTATTATGGGTGGGGCTAACCGACTAAAAGGGATCAGTGTCCATATCTATTGAACCAAGCAAGATAGAATCGATTTTATTTTTGCAGATGGTAGGTTTTTATGTGTATATTAATCCACAAGCTGACCTAAGCTTCTGTCGTTAACGGTTCAATTTCTACGTTATAGTTAACCGACTAAAAAGGATAAGTATACATATCTATTGAACCAAGCAAAATATAATCGATTTTATTTTTGCAGATGGTAGGTTTTTATGTGTATATTTATCCAAAAGCTGACCCAAGGTTCTATCGTTAACGGTTCAATTTCTACGTCAAAGTGGGTGGGGTTAACCGACTAAAAGGGATAAGTGTCCATATCTATTGAACCAAGCAAGACAGAATCGATTTTATTTTTGCAGATGATAGGTTTTTATGTGTATATTAATTCAAAAGCTGATACAAGGTTCTATCGTTAACGGTTCAATTTCTAAGTCAAAGTGGATGGGATTAACCGACTAAAAGGGATAAGTGCCCATATCTATTATGGGTGGGGCTAACCGACTAAAAGGGATAAGTGTCCATATCTATTGAACCAAGCAAGATAGAATCGAATTTATTTTTGCAGATGGTAGGTTTTTATGTGTATATTAATTCAGAGGCTGATCCAAGGTTCTATCGCTAGCGGTTCAATTTCTACGTCATACTGGGTCGGGTTAACCGACTAAAAGGGATAAGTGTCCATATCTATTGAACCAAGCAAGATAGAATCGATTTTGTTTTTGCAGATGATAGGTTTTTATGTGTATATTAATTCAAAAGCTGATACAAGGTTCTATCGTTAACGGTTCAATTTCTATGTCAAAGTGGATGGGGTTAACCGACTAAAAGGGATAAGTGTCCATATCTATTGTGGGTGGGGTTAACCGACTAAAAGGGATAAGTGTCCATATCTATTGAACCAAGCAAGATAGAATTGATTTTGTTTTTGGAGATGATAGGGTTTTATGTGTATATTGATCCACAAGCTGATCTAAGGTTCTATCGTTAACGGTCCAATTTCTACGTCAAATTGGATGGAATTAACCGACTAAAAGGGATAAGTGTCCATATCTATTGTGGGTGGGGTTAACCGACTAAAAGGGATATGTGTCCATATCTATTGAACCAAGCAAGATAGAATCGATTTTGTTTTTGCAGATGATAGGTTTTTATGTGTATATTAATTCAAAAGCTGATACAAGGTTCTATCGTTAACGGTCCAATTTCTACGTCAAAGTGGATGGGATTAACCGACTAAAAGGGATAAGTGTCTATATCTATTGTGGGTGGGGTTAACCGACTAAAAGGGATATGTGTCCATATCTATTGAACCAAGCAAGATAGAATCGATTTTATTTTTGCAGATGATAGGTTTTTATGTGTATATTAATTCAAAAGCTAATACAAGGTTCTATCGTTAACGGTTCAATTTCTAAGTCAAAGTGGATGGGGTTAACCGACTAAAAGGGATAAGTGCCCATATCTATTATGGGTGGGGCTAACCGACTAAAAGGGATAAGTGTCCATATCTATTGAACCAAGCAAGATAGAATCGAATTTATTTTTGCAGATGGTAGGTTTTTATATGTATATTAATTCACAAGCTGATCCAAGGTTCTACCGCTAGCGGTTCAATTTCTACGTCATACTGGGTCGGGTTAACCGACTAAAAGGGATAAGTGTCCATATCTATTGAACCAAGCAAGATAGAATCGATTTTGTTTTTGCAGATGATAGGTTTTTATGTGTATATTAATTCAAGAGCTGATAGAAGGTTCTATCGTTAACGGTTCAATTTCTATGTCAAAGTGGATGGGGTTAACCGACTAAAAGGGATAAGTGCCCACATCTATTGTGGGTGGGGCTAACCGACTAAAAGGGATAAGTGTCCATATCTATTGAACCAGGCAAGACAGAATCGATTTTATTTTTGCAGATAGTAGGTTTTTATGTGTATATTAATCCGCAAGCTGATCCAAGGTTCTATCGCTAACGGTTCAATTTCTATGTCATACTGGGTGGGGTTAACCGACTAAAAGGGATAAGTATCCATATTTATTGAACCAAGCAAGATAGAATCGATTTTGTTTTTGCAGATGGTAGGTTTTTATGTGTATATTAATCCGCAAGCTGATCCAAGGTTCTATCGCTAACGGTTCAATTTCTACGTCATACTGGGTGGGGTTAACTGACTAAAAGGGATAAGTGTCCATATCTATTGAACCAAGCAAGATAGAATCGAATTTATTTTTGCAGATGGTAGGTTTTTATGTGTATATTAATTCAAAAGCTGATACAAGGTTCTATCGTTAACGGTTCAATTTCTACGTCAAAGAGGATGGGCTTAACCGACTAAAAGGGATAAGTGTCCATATCTATTGTGGGTGGGGTTAACCGACTAAAAGGGATAAGTGTCCATATCTATTGAACCAAGCAAGATAGAATCGATTTTGTTTTTGCAGATGATAGGTTTTTATGTGTATATTAATTCACAAGCTGATCCAAGGTTCTATCGCTAACGGTTCAATTTCTACGTCATACTGGGTCGGGTTAACCGACTAAAAGGGATAAGTATCCATATCTATTGATCCAAGCAAGATAGAATCGACTTTGTTTTTGAAGATGATAGGTTTTTATGTGTATATTAATCCACAAGCTGATCCAAGGTTCTATCGCTAACGGTTCAATTTCTATGTCATACTGGGTGGGGTTAACCGACTAAAAGGGATAAGTATCCATATTTATTGAACCAAGCAAGACAGAATCGATTTTGTTTTTGCAGATGATAGGTTTTTATGTGTATATTAATCCACAAGCTGATCCAAGGTTCTATCGCTAACGGTTCAATTTCTACGTCATACTGGGTGGGGTTAACTGACTAAAAGGGATAAGTGTCCATATTTATTGAACCAAGCAAGATAGAATCGATTTTGTTTTTGCAGATGATAGGTTTTTATGTGTATATTAATCCACAAGCTGATCCAAGGTTCTATCGCTAACGGTTCAATTTCTACGTCATACTGGGTGGGGTTAACCGACTAAAAGGGATAAGTATCCATATTTATTGAACCAAGCAAGATAGAATCGATTTTGTTTTTGCAGATGATAGGTTTTTATGTGTATATTAATCCACAAGCTGATTCAAGGTTCTACCGCTAACGGTTCAATTTCTATGTCATACTGGGTGGGGTTAACCGACTAAAAGGGATAAGTATCCATATTTATTGAACCAAGCAAGATAGAATCGATTTTGTTTTTGCAGATGATAGGCTTTTATGTGTATATTAATGCAAAAGCTGATCCAAGATTCTATCGCTAACGGTTCAATTTCTACGTCATACTGGGTCGGGTTAACCGACTAAAAGGGATAAGTGTCCATATCTATTGAACCAAGCAAGATAGAATCGATTTTGTTTTTGCCGATGATAGGTTTTTATGTGTATATTAATTCACAAGCTGATCCAAGGTTCTATCGCTAACGGTTCAATTTCTACGTCATACTGGGTCGGGTTAACCGACTAAAAGGGATAAGTGTCCATATCTATTGAACCAAGCAAGATAGAATCGGTTTTGTTTTTGCAGATGATAGGTTTTTATGTGTATATTAATTCAAAAGCTGATACAAGGTTCTATCGCTAACGGTTCAATTTCTACGTCATACTGGGTGGGGTTAACTGACTAAAAGGGATAAGTGTCCATATCTATTGAACCAAGCAAGATAGAATCGAATTTATTTTTGCAGATGGTAGGTTTTTATGTGTATATTAATCCGCGGGCTGATCCAAGGTTCTATCATTAACGGTTCAATGTCTACGTCAAAGTGGGTGGGGTTAACCGACTAAAAGGGATAAGTATCCATATCTATTGAACCAAGCAAAATAGAATCGACTTTGTTTTTGCAGATGATAGATTTTTATGTGTATATTAATCCACAAGCTGATCCAAGGTTCTATCGCTAACGGTTCAATTTCTATGTCATACTGGGTGGGGTTAACCGACTAAAAGGGATAAGTATCCATATTTATTGAACCAAGCAAGATAGCATCGATTTTGTTTTTGCAGATGATAGGTTTTTATGTGTATATTAATCCAAAAGCTGATCCAAGATTCTATCGCTAACGGTTCAATTTCTACGTCATACTGGGTGGGGTTAACTGACTAAAAGGGATAAGTGCCCATATCTATTATGGGTGGGGCTAACCGACTAAAAGGGATAAGTGTCCATATCTATTGTACCAAGCAAGATAGAATCGAATTTATTTTTGCAGATGGTAGGTTTTTATGTGTATATTAATTCACAAGCTGATCCAAGGTTCTATCGCTAACGGTTCAATTTCTACGTCATACTGGGTCGGGTTAACGGACTAAAAGGGATAAGTGTCCATATCTATTGAACCAAGCAAGATAGAATCGATTTTGTTTTTGCAGATGATAGGTTTTTATGTGTATATTAATCCAAAAGCTGATCCAAGATTCTATCGCTAACGGTTCAATTTCTACGTCATACTGGGTGGGGTTAACTGACTAAAAGGGATAAGTGCCCATATCTATTATGGGTGGGGCTAACCGACTAAAAGGGATAAGTGTCCATATCTATTGTACCAAGCAAGATAGAATCGATTTTATTTTTGCAGATGGTAGGTTTTTATGTGTATATTAATCCACAAGCTGACCTAAGCTTCTGTCGTTAACGGTTCAATTTCTACGTTATAGTTAACCGACTAAAAAGGATAAGTATACATATCTATTGAACCAAGCAAAATATAATCGATTTTATTTTTGCAGATGGTAGGTTTTTATGTGTATATTTATCCAAAAGCTGACCCAAGGTTCTATCGTTAACGGTTCAATTTCTACGTCAAAGTGGGTGGGGTTAACCGACTAAAAGGGATAAGTGCCCATATCTATTGTGGGTTGGGCTAACCGACTAAAAGGGATAAGTGTCCATATCTATTGAACCAGGCAAGACAGAATCGATTTTATTTTTGCAGATGGTAGGTTTTTATGTGTATATTAATCCACAAGCTGATCCAAGGTTCTATCGTTAACGGTCCAATTTCTACGTCAAAGTGGATGGGGTTAACCGACAAAAAGGGATAAGTGCCCATATCTATTGTGGGTGGGGCTAACCGACTAAAAGGGATAAGTGTCCATATCTATTGAACCAGGCAAGACAGAATCGATTTTATTTTTGCAGATGATAGATTTTTATGTGTATATTAATCCACAAGCTGATCCAAGGTTCTATCGTTAACGGTCCAATTTCTACGTCAAAGTGGATGGGGTTAACCGACAAAAAGGGATAAGTGCCCATATCTATTGTGGGTTGGGTTAACCGACTAAAAGGGATAAGTATCCATATCTATTGAACCAAGCAAGATAGAATCGACTTTGTTTTTGCAGATGATAGGTTTTTATGTGTATATTAATCCACAAGCTGATCCAAGGTTCTATCGCTAACGGTTCAATTTCTATGTCATACTGGGTGGGGTTAACCGACTAAAAGGGATAAGTATCCATATTTATTGAACCAAGCAAGATAGAATCGATTTTGTTTTTGCAGATGATAGGCTTTTATGTGTATATTAATCCAAAAGCTGATCCAAGATTCTATCGCTAACGGTTCAATTTCTACGTCATACTGGGTCGGGTTAACCGACTAAAAGGGATAAGTGTCCATATCTATTGAACCAAGCAAGATAGAATCGATTTTGTTTTTGCCGATGATAGGTTTTATGTGTATATTAATTCACAAGCTGATCCAAGGTTCTATCGCTAACGGTTCAATTTCTACGTCATACTGGGTCGGGTTAACCGACTAAAAGGGATAAGTGTCCATATCTATTGAACCAAGCAAGATAGAATCGGTTTTGTTTTTGCAGATGATAGGTTTTTATGTGTATATTAATTCAAAAGCTGATACAAGGTTCTATCGTTAACGGTTCAATTTCTATGTCAAAGTGGATTGGGTTAACCGACTAAAAGGGATAAGTGCCCACATCTATTGTGGGTGGGGCTAACCGACTAAAAGGGATAAGTGTCCATATCTATTGAACCAGGCAAGACAGAATCGATTTTATTTTTGCAGATGGTAGGTTTTTATGTGTATATTAATCCGCAAGCTGATCCAAGGTTCTATCGCTAACGGTTCAATTTCTACGTCATACTGGGTGGGGTTAACTGACTAAAAGGGATAAGTGTCCATATCTATTGAACCAAGCAAGATAGAATCGAATTTATTTTTGCAGATGGTAGGTTTTTATGTGTATATTAATCCACGGGCTGATCCAAGGTTCTATCATTAACGGTTCAATGTCTACGTCAAAGTGGGTGGGGTTAACCGACTAAAAGGGATAAGTATCCATATCTATTGAACCAAGCAAGATAGAATCGACTTTGTTTTTGCAGATGATAGGTTTTTATGTGTATATTAATCCACAAGCTGATCCAAGGTTCTATCGCTAACGGTTCAATTTCTATGTCATACTGGGTTGGGCTAACCGACTAAAAGGGATAAGTGTCCATATCTATTGAACCAGGCAAGACAGAATCGATTTTATTTTTGCAGATGGTAGGTTTTTATGTGTATATTAATCCACAAGCTGATCCAAGGTTCTATCGTTAACGGTCCAATTTCTACGTCAAAGTGGATGGGGTTAACCGACAAAAAGGGATAAGTGCCCATATCTATTGTGGGTGGGGCTAACCGACTAAAAGGGATAAGTGTCCATATCTATTGAACCAGGCAAGACAGAATCGATTTTATTTTTGCAGATGATAGATTTTTATGTGTATATTAATCCACAAGCTGATCCAAGGTTCTATCGTTAACGGTCCAATTTCTACGTCAAAGTGGATGGGGTTAACCGACAAAAAGGGATAAGTGCCCATATCTATTGTGGGTTGGGTTAACCGACTAAAAGGGATAAGTATCCATATCTATTGAACCAAGCAAGATAGAATCGACTTTGTTTTTGCAGATGATAGGTTTTTATGTGTATATTAATCCACAAGCTGATCCAAGGTTCTATCGCTAACGGTTCAATTTCTATGTCATACTGGGTGGGGTTAACCGACTAAAAGGGATAAGTATCCATATTTATTGAACCAAGCAAGATAGAATCGATTTTGTTTTTGCAGATGATAGGCTTTTATGTGTATATTAATCCAAAAGCTGATCCAAGATTCTATCGCTAACGGTTCAATTTCTACGTCATACTGGGTCGGGTTAACCGACTAAAAGGGATAAGTGTCCATATCTATTGAACCAAGCAAGATAGAATCGATTTTGTTTTTGCCGATGATAGGTTTTATGTGTATATTAATTCACAAGCTGATCCAAGGTTCTATCGCTAACGGTTCAATTTCTACGTCATACTGGGTCGGGTTAACCGACTAAAAGGGATAAGTGTCCATATCTATTGAACCAAGCAAGATAGAATCGGTTTTGTTTTTGCAGATGATAGGTTTTTATGTGTATATTAATTCAAAAGCTGATACAAGGTTCTATCGTTAACGGTTCAATTTCTATGTCAAAGTGGATTGGGTTAACCGACTAAAAGGGATAAGTGCCCACATCTATTGTGGGTGGGGCTAACCGACTAAAAGGGATAAGTGTCCATATCTATTGAACCAGGCAAGACAGAATCGATTTTATTTTTGCAGATGGTAGGTTTTTATGTGTATATTAATCCGCAAGCTGATCCAAGGTTCTATCGCTAACGGTTCAATTTCTACGTCATACTGGGTGGGGTTAACTGACTAAAAGGGATAAGTGTCCATATCTATTGAACCAAGCAAGATAGAATCGAATTTATTTTTGCAGATGGTAGGTTTTTATGTGTATATTAATCCACGGGCTGATCCAAGGTTCTATCATTAACGGTTCAATGTCTACGTCAAAGTGGGTGGGGTTAACCGACTAAAAGGGATAAGTATCCATATCTATTGAACCAAGCAAGATAGAATCGACTTTGTTTTTGCAGATGATAGGTTTTTATGTGTATATTAATCCACAAGCTGATCCAAGGTTCTATCGCTAACGGTTCAATTTCTATGTCATACTGGGTGGGGTTAACCGACTAAAAGGGATAAGTATCCATATTTATTGAACCAAGCAAGATAGAATCGATTTTGTTTTTGCAGATGATAGGTTTTTATGTGTATATTAATCCAAAAGCTGATCCAAGATTCTATCGCTAACGGTTCAATTTCTACGTCATACTGGGTGGGGTTAACTGACTAAAAGGGATAAGTGCCCATATCTATTATGGGTGGGGCTAACCGACTAAAAGGGATAAGTGTCCATATCTATTGTACCAAGCAAGATAGAATCGATTTTATTTTTGCAGATGGTAGGTTTTTATGTGTATATTAATCCACAAGCTGACCTAAGCTTCTGTCGTTAACGGTTCAATTTCTACGTTATAGTTAACCGACTAAAAAGGATAAGTATACATATCTATTGAACCAAGCAAAATATAATCGATTTTATTTTTGCAGATGGTAGGTTTTTATGTGTATATTTATCCAAAAGCTGACCCAAGGTTCTATCGTTAACGGTTCAATTTCTACGTCAAAGTGGGTGGGGTTAACCGACTAAAAGGGATAAGTGCCCATATCTATTGTGGGTTGGGCTAACCGACTAAAAGGGATAAGTGTCCATATCTATTGAACCAGGCAAGACAGAATCGATTTTATTTTTGCAGATGGTAGGTTTTTATGTGTATATTAATCCACAAGCTGATCCAAGGTTCTATCGTTAACGGTCCAATTTCTACGTCAAAGTGGATGGGGTTAACCGACAAAAAGGGATAAGTGCCCATATCTATTGTGGGTGGGGCTAACCGACTAAAAGGGATAAGTGTCCATATCTATTGAACCAGGCAAGACAGAATCGATTTTATTTTTGCAGATGATAGATTTTTATGTGTATATTAATTCAAGAGCTGATAGAAGGTTCTATCGTTAACGGTTCAATTTCTATGTCAAAGTGGATGGGGTTAACCGACTAAAAGGGATAAGTGCCCATATCTATTGTGGGTGGGGCTAACCGACTAAAAGGGATAAGTGTCCATATCTATTGAACCAGGCAAGACAGAATCGATTTTATTTTTGCAGATGGTAGGTTTTTATGTGTATATTAATCCACAAGCTGATCCAAGGTTCTATCGTTAACGGTCCAATTTCTACGTCAAAGTGGATGGGGTTATCCGACTAAAAGAGATAAGTGTCCATATCTATTGTGGGTGGTATTAACCGACTAAAAGGGATAAACGTCCATATCTATTGAACCAAGCAAGACAGAATCGATTTTGTTTTTGCAGATGATAGGTTTTTATGTGTATATTAACTGACTAAAAGGGATAAGTGCCCATATCTATTATGGGTGGGGCTAACCGACTAAAAGGGATAAGTGTCCATATCTATTGAACCAAGCAAGATAGAATCGATTTTATTTTTGCAGATGGTAGGTTTTTATGTGTATATTAATCCACAAGCTGACCTAAGCTTCTGTCGTTAACGGTTCAATTTCTACGTTATAGTTAACCGACTAAAAAGGATAAGTATACATATCTATTGAACCAAGCAAAATATAATCGATTTTATTTTTGCAGATGGTAGGTTTTTATGTGTATATTTATCCAAAAGCTGACCCAAGGTTCTATCGTTAACGGTTCAATTTCTACGTCAAAGTGGGTGGGGTTAACCGACTAAAAGGGATAAGTGTCCATATCTATTGAACCAAGCAAGACAGAATCGATTTTATTTTTGCAGATGATAGGTTTTTATGTGTATATTAATTCAAAAGCTGATACAAGGTTCTATCGTTAACGGTTCAATTTCTAAGTCAAAGTGGATGGGATTAACCGACTAAAAGGGATAAGTGCCCATATCTATTATGGGTGGGGCTAACCGACTAAAAGGGATAAGTGTCCATATCTATTGAACCAAGCAAGATAGAATCGAATTTATTTTTGCAGATGGTAGGTTTTTATGTGTATATTAATTCAGAGGCTGATCCAAGGTTCTATCGCTAGCGGTTCAATTTCTACGTCATACTGGGTCGGGTTAACCGACTAAAAGGGATAAGTGTCCATATCTATTGAACCAAGCAAGATAGAATCGATTTTGTTTTTGCAGATGATAGGTTTTTATGTGTATATTAATTCAAAAGCTGATACAAGGTTCTATCGTTAACGGTTCAATTTCTATGTCAAAGTGGATGGGGTTAACCGACTAAAAGGGATAAGTGTCCATATCTATTGTGGGTGGGGTTAACCGACTAAAAGGGATAAGTGTCCATATCTATTGAACCAAGCAAGATAGAATTGATTTTGTTTTTGGAGATGATAGGGTTTTATGTGTATATTGATCCACAAGCTGATCTAAGGTTCTATCGTTAACGGTCCAATTTCTACGTCAAAGTGGATGGAATTAACCGACTAAAAGGGATAAGTGTCCATATCTATTGTGGGTGGGGTTAACCGACTAAAAGGGATATGTGTCCATATCTATTGAACCAAGCAAGATAGAATCGATTTTGTTTTTGCAGATGATAGGTTTTTATGTGTATACTAATTCAAAAGCTGATACAAGGTTCTATCGTTAACGGTCCAATTTCTACGTCAAAGTGGATGGGATTAACCGACTAAAAGGGATAAGTGTCTATATCTATTGTGGGTGGGGTTAACCGACTAAAAGGGATATGTGTCCATATCTATTGAACCAAGCAAGATAGAATCGATTTTATTTTTGCAGATGATAGGTTTTTATGTGTATATTAATTCAAAAGCTAATACAAGGTTCTATCGTTAACGGTTCAATTTCTAAGTCAAAGTGGATGGGGTTAACCGACTAAAAGGGATAAGTGCCCATATTTATTATGGGTGGGGCTAACCGACTAAAAGGGATAAGTGTCCATATCTATTGAACCAAGCAAGATAGAATCGAATTTATTTTTGCAGATGGTAGGTTTTTATATGTATATTAATTCACAAGCTGATCCAAGGTTCTACCGCTAGCGGTTCAATTTCTACGTCATACTGGGTCGGGTTAACCGACTAAAAGGGATAAGTGTCCATATCTATTGAACCAAGCAAAATAGAATCGATTTTGTTTTTGCAGATGATAGGTTTTTATGTGTATATTAATTCAAGAGCTGATAGAAGGTTCTATCGTTAACGGTTCAATTTCTATGTCAAAGTGGATGGGGTTAACCGACTAAAAGGGATAAGTGCCCACATCTATTGTGGGTGGGGCTAACCGACTAAAAGGGATAAGTGTCCATATCTATTGAACCAGGCAAGACAGAATCGATTTTATTTTTGCAGATAGTAGGTTTTTATGTGTATATTAATCCGCAAGCTGATCCAAGGTTCTATCGCTAACGGTTCAATTTCTATGTCATACTGGGTGGGGTTAACCGACTAAAAGGGATAAGTATCCATATTTATTGAACCAAGCAAGATAGAATCGATTTTGTTTTTGCAGATGGTAGGTTTTTATGTGTATATTAATCCGCAAGCTGATCCAAGGTTCTATCGCTAACGGTTCAATTTCTACGTCATACTGGGTGGGGTTAACTGACTAAAAGGGATAAGTGTCCATATCTATTGAACCAAGCAAGATAGAATCGAATTTATTTTTGCAGATGGTAGGTTTTTATGTGTATATTAATTCAAAAGCTGATACAAGGTTCTATCGTTAACGGTTCAATTTCTACGTCAAAGAGGATGGGGTTAACCGACTAAAAGGGATAAGTGTCCATATCTATTGTGGGTGGGGTTAACCGACTAAAAGGGATAAGTGTCCATATCTATTGAACCAAGCAAGATAGAATCGATTTTGTTTTTGCAGATGATAGGTTTTTATGTGTATATTAATTCACAAGCTGATCCAAGGTTCTATCGCTAACGGTTCAATTTCTACGTCATACTGGGTCGGGTTAACCGACTAAAAGGGATAAGTATCCATATCTATTGAACCAAGCAAGATAGAATCGACTTTGTTTTTGAAGATGATAGGTTTTTATGTGTATATTAATCCACAAGCTGATCCAAGGTTCTATCGCTAACGGTTCAATTTCTATGTCATACTGGGTGGGGTTAACCGACTAAAAGGGATAAGTATCCATATTTATTGAACCAAGCAAGACAGAATCGATTTTGTTTTTGCAGATGATAGGTTTTTATGTGTATATTAATCCACAAGCTGATCCAAGGTTCTATCGCTAACGGTTCAATTTCTACGTCATACTGGGTGGGGTTAACTGACTAAAAGGGATAAGTGTCCATATTTATTGAACCAAGCAAGATAGAATCGATTTTGTTTTTGCAGATGATAGGTTTTTATGTGTATATTAATCCACAAGCTGAATTAAGGTTCTATCGCTAACGGTTCAATTTCTACGTCATACTGGGTGGGGTTAACTGACTAAAAGGGATAAGTGTCCATATCTATTGAGCCAAGCAAGATAGAATCGAATTTATTTTTGCAGATGGTAGGTTTTTATGTGTATATTAATCCAAAAGCTGATCCAAGGTTCTATCGCTAACGGTTCAATTTCTATGTCATACTGGGTGGGGTTAACCGACTAAAAGGGATAAGTATCCATATTTATTGAACCAAGCAAGATAGAATCGATTTTGTTTTTGCAGATGATAGGCTTTTATGTGTATATTAATCCAAAAGCTGATCCAAGATTCTATCGCTAACGGTTCAATTTCTACGTCATACTGGGTCGGGTTAACCGACTAAAAGGGATAAGTGTCCATATCTATTGAACCAAGCAAGATATAATCGATTTTTTTTGCAGATGATAGGTTTTTATGTGTATATTAATCCACAAGCTGATCCAGGTTCTATCGTTAACGGTTCAATTTCTACGTCATACTGGGTGGGGTTAACCGACTAAACGGGATAAGTGTCCATATCTATTGAACCAAGCAAGATAGAATCGATTTTGTTTTTGCAGATGGTAGGTTTTTATGTGTATATTAATCCACAAGCTGATCCAGGTTCTATCGTTAACGGTTCAATTTCTACGTCATACTGGGTGGGGTTAACCGACTAAACGGGATAAGTGTCCATATCTATTGAACCAAGCAAGATAGAATCGATTTTGTTTTTGCAGATGGTAGGTTTTTATGTGTATATTAATCCACAAGCTGATCCAAGATTCTATCGCTAACGGTTCAATTTCTATGTCATACTGGGTGGGGTTAACCGACTAAAAGGGATAAGTATCCATATTTATTGAACCAAGCAAGATAGAATCGATTTTGTTTTTGCAGATGATAGGCTTTTATGTGTATATTAATCCACAAGCTGATCCAAGGTTCTATCGCTAACGGTTCAATTTCTATGTCATACTGGGTGGGGTTAACCGACTAAAAGGGATAAGTATCCATATCTATTGAACCAAGCAAGATAGAATCGACTTTGTTTTTGCAGATGATAGGTTTTTATGTGTATATTAATCCACAAGCTGATCCAAGGTTCTATCGCTAACGGTTCAATTTCTATGTCATACTGGGTGGGGTTAACCGACTAAAAGGGATAAGTATCCATATTTATTGAACCAAGCAAGATAGAATCGATTTTGTTTTTGCAGATGGTAGGATTTTATGTGTATATTAATCCACAAGCTGATACAAGGTTCTATCGTTAACGGTTCAATTTCTACTTCAAAGTGGATGGGGTTAACCGACTAAAAGGGGTAAGTGTCCATATCTATTGTGGGTGTGGTTAACCGACTAAAAGGGATAAGTGTCCATATCTATTGAACCAAGCAAGATAGAATCGATTTTGTTTTTGCGGATGGTAGGCTTTTATGTGTATATTAATCCACAAGCTGATACAAGGTTCTATCTTTAACGGTTCAATTTCTACGACAAAGTGGATGGGGTTAACAGACTAAAAGGGATAAGTGTCCATATCTATTGTGGGTGGGGTTAACCGACTAAAAGGGATAAGTGTCCATATCTATTGAACCCAGCAAGCTAGAATCGATTTTGGTTTTGCAGGTGATAGGTTTTTATGTGTGTATTAATTCACAAGCTGATCCAAGGTTCTATCGTTAACGGTTCAATTTCTACGTCAAAGTGGGTGGGGTTAACCGACTAAAAGGGATAAGTATCCATATCTATTGAACCTAGCAGGATAGAATCGATTTTATTTTTGCAGATGGTAGGATTTTATGTGTATATTAATCCACAAGCTGATACAAGGTTCTATCGTTAACGGTTCAATTTCTACTTCAAAGTGGATGGGGTTAACCGACTAAAAGGGGTAAGTGTCCATATCTATTGTGGGTGTGGTTAACCGACTAAAAGGGATAAGTGTCCATATCTATTGAGCCAAGCAAGATAGAATCGATTTTGTTTTTGCAGATGATAGGTTTTTATGTGTATATTAATCCACAAGCTGATCCAGGTTCTATCGTTAACGGTTCAAATTCTACGTCATACTGGGTGGGGTTAACCGACTAAACGGGATAAGTGTCCATATCTATTGAACCAAGCCAGATAGAATCGAATTTATGTTTGCAAATGGTAGGTTTTTATGTGTGTATTATTCCACAAGCTGATCCAAGGTTCTATCTTTAACGGTTCAATTTCTACGTCAAAGTGGGTGGGGTTAACCGACTAAAAGGGTAAGTGTCCATATCTATTGTGGGTGGGGTTAACCGACTAAAAGAGATAAGTGTCCATATCTATTGAACCAAGCAAGATAGAATCGATTTTGTTTTTGCAAATGATAGGTTTTTATGTGTATATTAATTCACAAGCTGATCCAAGGTTCTATCGCTAACGGTTCAATTTCTACGTCATACTGGGTCGGGTTAACCGACTAAAAGGGATAAGTGTCCATATCTATTGAACCAAGCAAGATAGAATCGGTTTTGTTTTTGCAGATGATAGGTTTTTATGTGTATATTAATTCAAAAGCTGATACAAGGTTCTATCGTTAACGGTTCAATTTCTATGTCAAAGTGGATTGGGTTAACCGACTAAAAGGTATAAGTGCCCACATCTATTGTGGGTGGGGCTAACCGACTAAAAGGGATAAGTGTCCAAATCTATTGAACCAAGCTAGCTAGAATCGACTTTGTTTTTGCAGATGGTAGGTTTTTATGTTTTTATTAATCCACAAGCTGATTCAAGGTTATATCGGTAACGGTTCAATGTCTACGTCAAACTGGGTGGGGTTAACCGACTAAAAGGGATAAGTGTCCATATCTATTGAACCAAGCTAGATAGAATCGATTTTGTTTTTGCAGATGGTAGGTTTTTATGTTTTTATTAATCCACAAGCTGATTCAAGGTTATATCGGTAACGGTTCAATGTCTACGTCAAACTGGGTGGGGTTAACCGACTAAAAGGGATAAGTGTCCATATCTATTGAACCAAGCAAGATAGAATCGATTTTATTTTTGCAGATGGTAGGATTTTATGTGTATATTAATCCACAAGCTGATACAAGGTTCTATCTTTAACGGTTCAATTTCTACGACAAAGTGGATGGGGTTAACAGACTAAAAGGGATAAGTGTCCATATCTATTGTGGGTGGGGTTAACCGACTAAAAGGGATAAGTGTCCATATCTATTGAACCCAGCAAGCTAGACTCGATTTTGGTTTTGCAGGTGATAGGTTTTTATGTGTGTATTAATTCACAAGCTGATCCAAGGTTCTATCGTTAACGGTTCAATTTCTACGTCAAAGTGGGTGGGGTTAACCGACTAAAAGGGATAAGTATCCATATTTATTGAACCAAGCAAGATAGAATCGACTTTGTTTTTGCAGATGATAGGTTTTTATGTGTATATTAATCCACGGGCTGATCCAAGGTTCTATCATTAACGGTTCAATTTCTACGTCAAAGTGGGTTGGGTTAACCGACTAAAAGGGATAAGTATCCATATCTATTGAACCAAGCAAGATAGAATCGACTTTGTTTTTGCAGATGATAGGTTTTTATGTGTATATTAATCCACAAGCTGATCCAAGGTTCTATCGCTAACGGTTCAATTTCTATGTCATACTGGGTGGGGTTAACCGACTAAAAGGGATAAGTATCCATATTTATTGAACCAAGCAAGATAGAATCGATTTTGTTTTTGCAGATGATAGGCTTTTATGTGTATATTAATCCAAAAGCTGATCCAAGATTCTATCGCTAACGGTTCAATTTCTACGTCATACTGGGTCGGGTTAACCGACTAAAAGGGATAAGTGTCCATATCTATTGAACCAAGCAAGATAGAATCGATTTTGTTTTTGCCGATGATAGGTTTTTATGTGTATATTAATTCACAAGCTGATCCAAGGTTCTATCGCTAACGGTTCAATTTCTACGTCATACTGGGTCGGGTTAACCGACTAAAAGGGATAAGTGTCCATATCTATTGAACCAAGCAAGATAGAATCGGTTTTGTTTTTGCAGATGATAGGTTTTTATGTGTATATTAATTCAAAAGCTGATACAAGGTTCTATCGTTAACGGTTCAATTTCTATGTCAAAGTGGATTGGGTTAACCGACTAAAAGGTATAAGTGCCCACATCTATTGTGGGTGGGGCTAACCGACTAAAAGGGATAAGTGTCCATATCTATTGAACCAGGCAAGACAGAATCGATTTTATTTTTGCAGATGGTAGGTTTTTATGTGTATATTAATCCGCAAGCTGATCCAAGGTTCTATCGCTAACGGTTCAATTTCTATGTCATACTGGGTGGGGTTAACCGACTAAAAGGGATAAGTATCCATATTTATTGAACCAAGCAAGATAGAATCGATTTTGTTTTTGCAGATGATAGGTTTTTATGTGTATATTAATCCACAAGCTGATCCAAGGTTCTATCGCTAACGGTTCAATTTCTACGTCATACTGGGTGGGGTTAACTGACTAAAAGGGATAAGTGTCCATATCTATTGAACCAAGCAAGATAGAATCGAATTTATTTTTGCAGATGGTAGGTTTTTATGTGTATATTAATCCACGGGCTGATCCAAGGTTCTATCATTAACGGTTCAATTTCTACGTCAAAGTGGGTTGGGTTAACCGACTAAAAGGGATAAGTATCCATATCTATTGAACCAAGCAAGATAGAATCGACTTTGTTTTTGCAGATGATAGGTTTTTATGTGTATATTAATCCACAAGCTGATCCAAGGTTCTATCGCTAACGGTTCAATTTCTATGTCATACTGGGTGGGGTTAACCGACTAAAAGGGATAAGTATCCATATTTATTGAACCAAGCAAGATAGAATCGATTTTGTTTTTGCAGATGATAGGTTTTTATGTGTATATTAATCCAAAAGCTGATCCAAGATTCTATCGCTAACGGTTCAATTTCTACGTCATACTGGGTGGGGTTAACTGACTAAAAGGGATAAGTGCCCATATCTATTATGGGTGGGGCTAACCGGCTAAAAGGGATAAGTGTCCATATCTATTGTACCAAGCAAGATAGAATCGAATTTATTTTTGCAGATGGTAGGTTTTTATGTGTGTATTAATTCACAAGCTGATCCAAGGTTCTATCGCTAACGGTTCAATTTCTACGTCATACTGGGTCGGGTTAACCGACTAAAAGGGATAAGTGTCCATATCTATTGAACCAAGCAAGATAGAATCGATTTTGTTTTTGCAGATGATAGGTTTTTATGTGTATATTAATCCAAAAGCTGATCCAAGATTCTATCGCTAACGGTTCAATTTCTACGTCATACTGGGTGGGGTTAACTGACTAAAAGGGATAAGTGCCCATATCTATTATGGGTGGGGCTAACCGACTAAAAGGGATAAGTGTCCATATCTATTGTACCAAGCAAGATAGAATCGATTTTGTTTTTGCAGATGATAGATTTTTATGTGTATATTAATTCAAGAGCTGATAGAATGTTCTATCGTTAACGGTTCAATTTCTATGCCAAAGTGGATGGGGTTAACCGACTAAAAGGGATAAGTGCCCATATCTGTTGTGGGTGGGGCTAACCGACTAAAAGGGATAAGTGTCCATATCTATTGAACCAGGCAAGACAGAATCGATTTTATTTTTGCAGATTGTAGGTTTTTATGTGTATACTAATCCACAAGCTGATCCAAGGTTCTATCGTTAACGGTCCAATTTCTACGTCAAAGTGGATGGGGTTATCCGACTAAAAGGGATAAGTGTCCATATCTATTGTGGGTGGGATTAACCGACTAAAAGGGATAAGTGTCCATATCTATTGAACCAAGCAAGACAGAATCGATTTTGTTTTTGCAGATGATAGGTTTTTATGTGTATATTAATCCAAAAGCTGATCCAAGATTCTATCGCTAACGGTTCAATTTCTACGTCACACTGGGTGGGGTTAACTGACTAAAAGGGATAAGTGCCCATATCTATTATGGGTGGGGCTAACCGACTAAAAGGGATAAGTGTCCATATCTATTGAACCAAGCAAGATAGAATCGATTTTATTTTTGCAGATGGTAGGTTTTTATGTGTATATTAATCCACAAGCTGACCCAAGCTTCTGTCGTTAACGGTTCAATTTCTACGTTATAGTTAACCGACTAAAAAGGATAAGTATACATATCTATTGAACCAAGCAAAATATAATCGATTTTATTTTTGCAGATGGTAGGTTTTTATGTGTATATTTATCCAAAAGCTGACCCAAGGTTCTATCATTAACGGTTCAATTTCTACGTCAAAGTGGGTGGGGTTAACCGACTAAAAGGGATAAGTGTCCATATCTATTGAACCAAGCAAGACAGAATCGATTTTATTTTTGCAGATGATAGGTTTTTATGTGTATATTAATTCAAAAGCTGATACAAGGTTCTATCGTTAACGGTTCAATTTCTAAGTCAAAGTGGATGGGATTAACCGACTAAAAGGGATAAGTGCCCATATCTATTATGGGTGGGGCTAACCGACTAAAAGGGATAAGTGTCCATATCTATTGAACCAAGCAAGATAGAATCGAATTTATTTTTGCAGATGGTAGGTTTTTATGTGTATATTAATTCAGAGGCTGATCCAAGGTCCTATCGCTAGCGGTTCAATTTCTACGTCATACTGGGTCGGGTTAACCGACTAAAAGGGATAAGTGTCCATATCTATTGAACCAAGCAAGATAGAATCGATTTTGTTTTTGCAGATGATAGGTTTTTATGTGTATATTAATTCAAAAGCTGACACAAGGTTCTATCGTTAACGGTTCAATTTCTGTGTCAAAGTGGATGGGGTTAACCGACTAAAAGGGATAAGTGTCCATATCTATTGTGGGTGGGGTTAACCGACTAAAAGGGATAAGTGTCCATATCTATTGAACCAAGCAAGGTAGAATTGATTTTGTTTTTGGAGATGATAGGGTTTTATGTGTATATTGATCCACAAGCTGATCTAAGGTTCTATCGTTAACGGTCCAATTTCTACGTCAAAGTGGATGGAATTAACCGACTAAAAGGGATAAGTGTCCATATCTATTGTGGGTGGGGTTAACCGACTAAAAGGGATATGTGTCCATATCTATTGAACCAAGCAAGATAGAATCGATTTTGTTTTTGCAGATGATAGGTTTTTATGTGTATATTAATTCAAAAGCTGATACAAGGTTCTATCGTTAACGGTCCAATTTCTACGTCAAAGTGGATGGGATTAACCGACTAAAAGGGATAAGTGTCTATATCTATTGTGGGTGGGGTTAACCGACTAAAAGGGATATGTGTCCATATCTATTGAACCAAGCAAGATAGAATCGATTTTATTTTTGCAGATGATAGGTTTTTATGTGTATATTAATTCAAAAGCTGATACAAGGTTCTATCGTTAACGGTTCAATTTCTAAGTCAAAGTGGATGGGGTTAACCGACTAAAAGGGATAAGTGCCCATATCTATTATGGGTGGGGCTAACCGACTAAAAGGGATAAGTGTCCATATCTATTGAACCAAGCAAGATAGAATCGAATTTATTTTTGCAGGTGGTAGGTTTTTATGTGTATATTAATTCACAAGCTGATCCAAGGTTCTACCGCTAGCGGTTCAATTTCTACGTCATACTGGGTCGGGTTAACCGACTAAAAGGGATAAGTGTCCATATCTATTGAACCAAGCAAGATAGAATCGATTTTGTTTTTGCAGATGATAGGTTTTTATGTGTATATTAATTCAAGAGCTGATAGAAGGTTCTATCGTTAACGGTTCAATTTCTATGTCAAAGTGGATGGGGTTAACCGACTAAAAGGGATAAGTGCCCACATCTATTGTGGGTGGGGCTAACCGACTAAAAGGGATAAGTGTCCATATCTATTGAACCAGGCAAGACAGAATCGATTTTATTTTTGCAGATGGTAGGTTCTTATGTGTATATTAATCCGCAAGCTGATCCAAGGTTCTATCGCTAACGGTTCAATTTCTATGTCATACTGGGTGGGGTTAACCGACTAAAAGGGATAAGTATCCATATTTATTGAACCAAACAAGATAGAATCGATTTTGTTTTTGCAGATGATAGGTTTTTATGTGTATATTAATCCACAAGCTGATTCAGGGTTCTATCGCTAACGGTTCAATTTCTACGTCATACTGGGTGGGGTTAACTGACTAAAAGGGATAAGTGTCCATATCTATTGAACCAAGCAAGATAGAATCGAATTTATTTTTGCAGATGGTAGGTTTTTATGTGTATATTAATCCACGGGCTGATCCAAGGTCCTATCATTAACGGTTCAATTTCTACGTCAAAGTGGGTGGGGTTAACCGACTAAAAGGGATAAGTATCCATATCTATTGAACCAAGCAAGATAGAATCGACTTTGTTTTTGCAGATGATAGGTTTTTATGTGTATATTAATCCACAAGCTGATCCAAGGTTCTATCGCTAACGGTTCGATTTCTACGTCATACTGGGTGGGGTTAACCGACTAAAAGGGATAAGTGTCCATATCTATTGAACCAAGCAAGACAGAATCGATTTTATTTTTGCAGATGGTAGGTTTTTATGTGTATATTAATCCACGGGCTGATCCAAGGTTCTATCATTAACGGTTCAATTTCTACGTCAAAGTGGGTGGGGTTAACCGACTAAAAGGGATAAGTATCCATATCTATTGAACCAAGCAAGATAGAATCGATTTTGTTTTTGCAGATGATAGGTTTTTATGTGTATATTAATTCACAAGCTGATCCAAGCTTCTATCGCTAACGGTTCGATTTCTACGTCATACTGGGTGAGGTTAACCGACTAAAAGGGATAAGTGTCCATATCTATTGAACCAAGCAAGACAGAATCGATTTTATTTTTGCAGATGGTAGGTTTTTATGTGTATATTAATCCACAAGCTGATCCAAGGTTCTATCATTAACGGTACAATTTCTACGTCAAAGTGGGTGGGGTTAACCGACTAAAAGGGATAAGTATCCATATCTATTGAAACAAGCAAGATAGAATCGATTTTGTTTTTGCAGATGGTAGGTTTTTATGTGTATATTAATCCACAAGCTGATCCAAGGTTCTATCATTAACGGTTCAATTTCTACGTCAAAGTGGGTGGGGTTAACCGACTAAAAGGGATAAGTATTCATATATATTGAACCAAGCAAGACAGAATCGATTTTGTTTTTGCAGATGATAGGTTTTTATGTGTATATTGATCCACAAGACGATCTAAGGTTCTATCGCTAACGGTTCAATTTCTACGTCATACTGGGTCGGGTTAACCGACTAAAAGGGATAAGTGTCCATATCTATTGAACCAAGCAAGATAGAATCGATTTTATTTTTGCAGATGGTAGGTTTTTATGTGTATATTAATCCACAAGCTGACCTAAGCTTCTATCGTTAACGGTTCAATTTCTACGTTATAGTGGGTGGGGTTAACCGACTAAAAAGGATAAGTATACATATCTATTGAACCAAGCAAAATAGAATCGATTTTATTTTTGCAGGTGGTAGGTTTTTATGTGTATATTAATCCACAAGCTGACCCAAGGTTCTATCGTTAACGGTTCAATTTCTACGTCAAAGTGGGTGGGGTTAACCGACTAAAAGGGATAAGTGTCCATATCTATTGAACCAAGCAAGATAGAATCGATTTTGTTTTTGCAGATGATAGGTTTTTATGGGTATATTAATTCAAAAGCTGATACAAGGTTCTATCGTTAACGGTTCAATTTCTACGTCAAAGTGGATGGGGTTATCCGACTAAAAGGGATAAGTGTCCATATCTATTGTGGGTGGGGTTAACCGACTAAAAGGGATAAGCGCCCATATCTATTGTGGGTGGGGCTAACCGACTAAAAGGGATAAGTGTCCATATCTATTGAACCAAGCAAGATAGAATCGATTTTGTTTTTGGAGATGATAGGTTTTTATGTGTATATTGATCCACAAGCTGATCCAAGATTCTATCGCTAACGGTTCAATTTCTACGTCATACTGGGTGGGGTTAACTGACTAAAAGGGATAAGTGTCCATATCTATTGAACCAAGCAAGATAGAATCGAATTTATTTTTGCAGATGGTAGGTTCTTGTGTGTATATTAATTCAAAAGCTGATACAAAGTTCTATCGTTAACGGTTCAATATCTACGTCAGAGTGGGTAGGGTTAACCGACTAAAAGGGATAAGTGTCCATATCTACTGTGGATGGGATTAACCGACTAAAAGGGATAAGTGTCCATATCTATTGAACCAAGCAAGACAGAATCGATTTTGTTTTTGCAGATGATAGGTTTTTATGTGTATATTAATCCACAGGCTGATCCATGGTTCTATCGTTAACGGTTCAATTTCTACGTCAAAGTGGATGGGATTAACCGACTAAAAGGGATAAGTGTCCATATCTATTATGGGTGGGGTTAACCGACTAAAAGGGATAAGTGTCCATATCTATTGAACCAAGCAAGATAGAATCGATTTTGTTTTTGGAGATGATAGGTTTTTATGTGTATATTGATCCACAAGCTGATCTAAGGTTCTATCGCTAACGGTTCAATTTCTACGTCATACTGGGTGGGGTTAACTGACTAAAAGGGATAAGTGTCCACATCTATTGAACCAAGCAAGATAGAATCGATTTTGTTTTTGCAGATGATAGGTTTTTATGTGTATATTTATTCAAAAGCTGATACAAGGTTCTATCGTTAACGGTTCAATTTCTACGTCAAAGTGGATGGGGTTAACCGACTAAAAGGTATAAGTGTCCATATCTATTGTGGGTGGGGTTAACCGACTAAAAGGGATAAGTGTCCATATCTATTGAACCAGGCAAGACAGAATCGATTTTATTTTTGCAGATGGTAGGTTTTTATGTGTATATTAATTCACAAGCTGATCCAAGGTTCTATCGCTAACGGTTCAATTTCTACGTCATACTGGGTCGGGTTAACCGACTAAAAGGGATAAGTGTCCATATCTATTGAACCAAGCAAGATAGAATCGGTTTTGTTTTTGCAGATGATAAGTTTTTATGTGTATATTAATTCAAAAGCTGATACAAGGTTCTATCGTTAACGGTTCAATTTCTACGTCAAAGTGGATGGGGTTAACCGACTAAAAGGGGTAAGTGTCCATATCTATTGTGGGTGGGGTTAACCGACTAAAAGGGATAAGTGTCCATATCTATTGAACCAAGCAAGATAGAATCGATTTTGTTTTTGCAGATGATAGGTTTTTATGTGTATATTAATTCACAAGCTGATCCAAGGTTCTATCGCTAACGGTTCAATTTCTACGTCATACTGGGTCGGGTTAACCGACTAAAAGGGATAAGTGTCCATATCTATTGAACCAAGCAAGATAGAATCGATTTTGTTTTTGCAGATGATAGGTTTTTATGTGTATATTAATTCACAAGCTGATCCAAGGTTCTATCGCTAACGGTTCAATTTCTACGTCATACTGGGTCGGGTTAACCGACTAAAAGGGATAAGTGTCCATATCTATTGAACCAAGCAAGATAGAATCGATTTTGTTTTTGCAGATGATAGGTTTTTATGTGTATATTAATCCACAAGCTGATCCAAGATTCTATCGCTAACGGTTCAATTTCTACGTCATACTGGGTGGGGTTAACTGACTAAAAGGGATAAGTATCCATATCTATTGAACCAAGCAAGATAGAATCGAATTTATTTTTGCAGATGGTAGGTTTTTATGTGTATATTAATGCACGGGCTGATCCAAGGTTCTATCGCTAACGGTTCGATTTCTACGTCATACTGGGTGGGGTTAACCGACTAAAAGGGATAAGTGTCCATATCTATTGAACCAAGCAAGACAGAATCGATTTTATTTTTGCAGATGGTAGGTTTTTATGTGTATATTAATCCACAAGCTGATCCAAGGTTCTATCATTAACGGTACAATTTCTACGTCAAAGTGGGTGGGGTTAACCGACTAAAAGGGATAAGTATCCATATCTATTGAACCAAGCAAGATAGAATCGATTTTGTTTTTGCAGATGGTAGGTTTTTATGTGTATATTAATCCACAAGCTGATCCAAGGTTCTATCATTAACGGTTCAACGGTTAACCGACTAAAAGTGATAAGTATCCATATCTATTGAACCAAGCAAGATAGAATCGAATTTGTTTTTGCAGATGGTAGGTTTTTATGTGTATATTAATCCACAAGCTGATCCAAGGTTCTATCGTTAACGGTTCAATTTCTACGTCAAAGTGGGTGGGGTTAACCGACTAAAAGGGATAAGTATCCATATCTATTGTGGGTGGGGTTAACCGACTAAAAGGGATAAGTGTCCATATCTATTGAACCAAGCAAGATAGAATCGATTTTGTTTTTGCAGATGATAGGGTTTTATGGGTATATTAATTCAAAAGCTGATACAAGGTTCTATCGTTAACGGTTCAATTTCTACGTTATAGTGGGTGGGGTTAACCGACTAAAAAGGATAAGTATACATATCTATTGAACCAAGCAAAATAGAATCGATTTTATTTTTGCAGGTGGTAGGTTTTTATGTGTATATTAATCCACAAGCTGACCCAAGGTTCTATCGTTAACGGTTCAATTTCTACGTCAAAGTGGGTGGGGTTAACCGACTAAAAGGGATAAGTATCCATATCTATTGTGGGTGGGGTTAACCGACTAAAAGGGATAAGTGTCCATATCTATTGAACCAAGCAAGATAGAATCGATTTTGTTTTTGCAGATGATAGGTTTTTATGGGTATATTAATTCAAAAGCTGATACAAGGTTCTATCGTTAACGGTTCAATTTCTACGTCAAAGTGGATGGGGTTTCCGACTAAAAGGGATAAGTGTCCATATCTATTGTGGGTGGGGTTAACCGACTAAAAGGGATAAGCGTCCATATCTATTGAACCAAGCAAGACAGAATCGATTTTATTTTTGCAGATGATAGGTTTTTATGTGTATATTAATTCATAAGCTGATACAAGGTTCTATCGTTAACGGTTCAATTTCTACGTCAAAGTGGATGGGATTAACCGACTAAGAGGGATAAGCGCCCATATCTATTGTGGGTGGGGCTAACCGACTAAAAGGGATAAGTGTCCATATCTATTGAACCAAGCAAGATAGAATCGAATTTATTTTTGCAGATGGTAGGTTTTTATGTGTGTATTAATACACAAGCTGATCCAAGGTTCTATCGCTAACGGTTCAATTTCTACGTCAAAGTGGGTAGGGTTAACCGACTAAAAGGGATAAGTGTCCATATCTATTGAACCAAGCAAGATAGAATCGATTTTGTTTTTGCAGATGATAGGTTTTTATGTGTATATTAATTCAAAAGCTGATACAAGGTTCTATCTTTAACGCTTCAATTTCTACGTCAAAGTGGATGGGGTTATCCGACTAAAAGGGATAAGTGTCCATATCTATTGTGGGTGGGATTAACCGACTAAAAGGGATAAGTGTCCATATCTATTGAACCAAGCAAGACAGAATCGATTTTGTTTTTGCAGATGATAGGTTTTTATGTGTATATTAATCCACAGGCTGGTCCATGGTTCTATCGTTAAAGGTTCAATTTCTACGTCAAAGTGTGTAGGGTTAACCGACTAAAAGGAATAAGTGTCCATATCTATTGAACCAAGCAAGACAGAATCGATTTTGTTTTTGCAGATGATAGGTTTTTATGTGTATATTAATTCAAAAGCTGATACAAGGTTCTATCGTTAACGGTCCAATTTCTACGTCAAAGTGGATGGGATTATCCGACTAAAAGGGATAAGTGTCCATATCTATTGTGGGTGGGGTTAACCGACTAAAAGGAATAAGTGTCCATATCTATTGAACCAAGCAAGATAGAATCGAATTTATTTTTGCAGATGGTAGGTTTTTATGTGTATATTAATTCACAAGCTGATCCAAGGTTCTATCGCTAACGGTTCAATTTCTACATCATACTGGGTCGGGTTAACCGACTAAAAGGGATAAGTGTCCATATCTATTGAACCAAGCAAGATAGAATCGATTTTGTTTTTGGAGATGATAGGTTTTTATGTGTATATTGATCCACAAGCTGATCTAAGGTTCTATCGCTAACGGTTCAATTTCTACGTCATACTGGGTGGGGTTAACTGACTAAAAGGGATAAGTGTCCATATCTATTGAACCAAGCAAGATAGAATCGATTTTGTTTTTGCAGATGATAGGTTTTTATGTGTATATTTATTCAAAAGCTGATTCAAGGTTCTATCGTTAACGGTTCAATTTCTGCGTCAAAGTGGATGGGGTTAACCGACTAAAAGGGATAAGTGTCCATATCTACTGTGGGTGGGGTTAACCGACTAAAAGGGATAAGTGTCCATATCTATTGAACCAAGCAAGATAGAATCGATTTTGTTTTTGCAGATGATAGGTTTTTATGTGTATATTTATTCAAAAGCTGATACAAGGTTCTATCGTTAACGGTTCAATTTCTACATCAAAGTGGATGGGGTTAACCGACTAAAAGGGATAAGTGTCCATATCTATTGTGGGTGGGGTTAACCGACTAAAAGGGATAAGTGTCCATATCTATTGAACCAAGCAAGATAGAATCGATTTTATTTTTGCAGATGGTAGGTTTTTATGTGTATATTAATCCACAAGCTGACCTAAGCTTCTATCGTTAACGGTTCAATTTCTACGTTATAGTGGGTGGGGTTAACCGACTAAAAAGGATAAGTATACATATCTATTGAACCAAGCAAAATAGAATAGATTTTATTTTTGCAGGTGGTAGGTTTTTATGTGTATATTAATCCACAAGCTGACCCAAGGTTCTATCGTTAACGGTTCAATTTCTACGTCAAAGTGGGTGGGGTTAACCGACTAAAAGGGATAAGTGTACATATCTATTGAACCAAGCAAGATAGAATCGATTTTGTTTTTGCAGATGATAGGTTTTTATGTGTATATTTATTCAAAAGCTGATACAAGTTTCTATCTTTAACGCTTCAATTTCTACGTCAAATTGGATGGGGTTATCCGACTAAAAGGGATAAGTGTCCATATCTATTGTGGGTGGGATTAATTGACTAAAAGGGATAAGTGTCCATATCTATTGAACCAAGCAAGACAGAATCGATTTTGTTTTTGCAGATTATAGGTTTTTATGTGTATATTAATCCACAGGCTGATCCATGGTTCTATCGTTAAAGGTTCAATTTCTACGTCAAAGTGGGTAGGGTTAACCGACTAAAAGGGATAAGTGTCCATATCTATTGAACCAAGCAAGACAGAATCGATTTTGTTTTTGCAGATGATAGGTTTTTATGTGTATATTAATTCAAAAGCTGATACACGGTTCTATCGTTAACGGTCCAATTTCTACGTCAAAGTGGATGGGATTATCCGACTAAAAGGGATAAGTGTCCATATCTATTGTGGGTGGGGTTAACCGACTAAAAGGGATAAGTGTCCATATCTATTGAACCAAGCAAGACAGAATCGATTTTATTTTTGCAGTTATGTGTATATTAATTCAAAAGCTGATACAAGGTTCTATCGCTAACGGTTCAATTTCTACGTCATACTGGGTCGGGTTAACCGACTAAAAGGGATAAGTGTCCATATCTATTGAACCAAGCAAGATAGAATCGATTTTGTTTTTGCAGATGATAGGTTTTTATGTGTGTATTTATTCAAAAGCTGATACAAGGTTCTATCGTTAACGGTTCAATTTCTACGTCAAAGTGGATGGGGTTAACCGACTAAAAGGGATAAGTGTCCATATCTATTGTGGGTGGGGTTAACCGACTAAAAGGGATAAGTGTCCATATCTATTGAACCAGGCAAGACAGAATCGATTTTATTTTTGCAGATGGTAGGTTTTTATGTGTATATTAATCCACAAGCTGATCCAAGATTCTATCGCTAACGGTTCAATTTCTACGTCATACTGGGTGGGGTTAACTGACTAAAAGGGATAAGTGTCCATATCTATTGAACCAAGCAAGATAGAATCGAATTTATTTTTGCAGATGGTAGGTTCTTATGTGTATATTAATTCAAAAGCTGATACAAAGTTCTATCGTTAACGGTTCAATTTCTACGTCAAAGTGGATGTGGTTAACCGACTAAAAGGGATAAGTGTCCATATCTATTGTGGGTGGGGTTAACCGACTAAAAGGGATAAGAGTCCATATCTATTGAACCAAGCAAGATAGAATCGATTTTGTTTTTGCAGATGATAGGTTTTTATGTGTATATTTATTCAAAAGCTGATACAAGGTTCTATCGTTAACGGTTCAATTTCTACGTCAAAGTGGATGGGGTTAACCGACTAAAAGGGATAAGTGTCCATATCTATTATGGGTGGGGTTAACAGACTAAAAGGGATATCTATTGAACCAAGCAAGATAGAATCGATTTTGTTTTTGGAGATGATAGGTTTTTATGTGTATATTTATTCAAAAGCTGATACAAGGATCTATCGTTAACGGTTCAATTTCTACGTCAAAGTGGATGGGGTTAACCGACTAAAAGGGATAAGTGTCCATATCTATTGTGGGTGGGGTTAACCGACTAAAAGGGATAAGTGTCCATATCTATTGAACCAGGCAAGACAGAATCGATTTTATTTTTGCAGATGGTAGGTTTTTATGTGTATATTAATCCACAAGCTGATCCAAGATTCTATCGTTAACGGTTCAATTTCTACGTTATAGTGGGTGGGGTTAACCGACTAAAAAGGATAAGTGTACATATCTATTGAACCAAGCAAAATAGAATCGATTTTATTTTTGCAGATGGTAGGTTTTTATGTGTATATTAATCCACAAGCTGATCTAAGGTTCTATCGCTAACGGTTCAATTTCTACGTCAAAGTGGGTGGGGTTAACCGACTAAAAGGGATAAGTGTCCATATATATTGAACCAAGCAAGACAGAATCGATTTTATTTTTGCAGATGGTAGGTTTTTATGTGTATGTTAATCCACAAGCTGATCTAAGATTCTATCGTTAACGGTTCAATTTCTACGTTATAGTGGGTGGGGTTAACCGACTAAAAGGGATAAGTATCCATATCTATTGAACCAAGCAAGATAGAATCGATTTTATTTTTGCTGATGGTAGGTTTTTATGTGTATATTAATCCACAAGCTGATCTAAGGTTCTATCGCTAACGGTTCAATTTCTACGTCAAAGTGGGTGGGGTTAACCGACTAAAAGGGATAAGCGTCCATATCTATTGAACCGAGCAAAACAGAATCGATTTTATTTTTGCAGATGATAGATTTTTATGTGTATATTAATCCACAGGCTGATCCATGGTTCTATCGTTAACGGTTCAATTTCTACGTCAAAGTGGATGGGATTAACCGACTAAAAGGGATAAGCGCCCATATCTATTGTGGGTGGGGCTAACCGACTAAACGGGTTAAGTGTCCATATCTATTGAACCAAGCAAGATAGAATCGAATTTATTTTTGCAGATGGTAGGTTTTTATGTGTATATTAATTCACAAGCTGATCCAAGGTTCTATCGCTAACGGTTCAATTTCTACGTCAAAGTGGGTAGGGTTAACCGACTAAAAGGGATAAGGGTCCATATCTATTAAACCAAGCAAGATAGAATCGATTTTGTTTTTGCAGATGATAGGTTTTTATGTGTATATTAATTCAAAAGCTGATACAAGGTTCTATCGTTAACGGTTCAATTTCTACGTCAAAGTGGATGGGGTTATCCGACTAAAAGGGATAAGTGTCCATATCTATTGTGGGTGGGATTAACCGACTAAAAGGGATAAGTGTCCATATCTAATGAACCAAGAAAGACAGAATCGATTTTGTTTTTGCAGATGATAGGTTTTTATGTGTATATTAATCCACAGGCTGATCCATGGTTCTATCGCTAACGGTTCAATTTCTACGTCAAAGTGGGTAGGGTTAACCGACCAAAAGGGATAAGTGTCCATATCTATTGAACCAAGCAAGATAGAATCGATTTTGTTTTTGCAGATGATAGGTTTTTATGTGTATATTAATTCAAAAGCTGATACAAGGTTCTATCGTTAACGGTCCAATTTCTACGTCAAAGTGGATGGGGGTATCCGACTAAAAGGGATAAGTGTCCATATCTATTGTGGGTGGGGTTAACCGACTAAAAGGGATAAGTGTCCATATCTATTGAACCAAGCAAGACAGAATCGATTTTATTTTTGCAGATGATAGGTTTTTATGTGTATATTAATTCAAAAGCTGATACAAGGTTCTATCGTTAACGGTTCAATTTCTAAGTCAAAGTGGATGGGATTAACCGACTAAAAGGGATAAGTGCACATATCTATTATGGGTGGGGCTAACCGACTAAAAGGAATAAGTGTCCATATCTATTGAACCAAGCAAGATAGAATCGAATTTATTTTTGCAGATGGTAGGTTTTTATGTGTATATTAATTCACAAGCTGATCCAAGGTTCTATCGCTAACGGTTCAATTTCTACGTCATACTGGGTCGGGTTAACCGACTAAAAGGGATAAGTGTCCATATCTATTGAACCAAGCAAGATAGATTCGATTTTGTTTTTGCAGATGATAGGTTTTTATGTGTATATTTATTCGAAAGCTGATACAAGGTTCTATCGTTAACGGTTCAATTTCTACGTCAAAGTGGATGGGGTTAACCGACTTAAAGGGATAAGTGTCCATATCTATTGTGGGTGGGGTTAACCGACTAAAAGGGATAAGTGTCCATATCTATTGAACCAAGCAAGATAGAATCGATTTTGTTTTTGGAGATGATAGGTTTTTATGTGTATATTGATCCACAAGCTGATCGAAGGTTCTATCGTTAACGGTTCAATTTCTACGTTATAGTGGTTTGGGTTAACCGACTAAAAGGGATAAGTATCCATATCTATTGAACCAAGCAAGATAGAATCGATTTTGTTTTTGCAGATGGTAGGTTTTTATGTGTATATTAATCCACAAGCTGATCCAAGGATCTATCATTAACGGTTCAATTTCTACGTCAAAGAGGGTGGGGTTAACCAGCTAAAAGGGATAAGTATCCATATCTATTGAACCAAGCAAGATAGAATCGATGTTGTTTTTGCAGATGATAGATTTTTATGTGTATATCAATCCACAAGCTGATCCAAGGTTCTATCGCTAACGGTTCAATTTCTACGTCATACTGGGTGGGGTTAACCGACTAAAAGGGATAAGTGTCCATATCTATTGTGGGTGGGGTTAACCGACTAAAAGGGATAAGTGTCCATATCTATTGAACCAAGCAAGACAGAATCGATTTTATTTTTGCAGATGATAGGTTTTTATGTGTGTATTAATTCATATGGTGATACAAGGTTCTATCGTTAACGGTCCAATTTCTACGTCAAAGTGGATGGGATTAACCGACTAAAAGGGATAAGTGCCCATATCTATTGTGGGTGGAGCTAACCGACTAAAAGGGATAATTGTCCATATCTATTGAACCAAGCAAGATAGAATCAAATTTATTTTTGCAGATGGTAGGTTTTTATGTGTATATTAATTCACAATCTGATCCAAGGTTCTATCGCTAACGGTTCAATTTCTACGTCAAAGTGGGTAGGGTTAACCGACTAAAAGGGATAAGTGTCCATATCTATTGAACCAAGCAAGATAGAATCGATTTTGTTTTTGCAGATGATAGGTTTTTATGTGTATATTAATTCAAAAGCTGATACAAGGTTCTATCGTTAACGGTCCAATTTCTACGTCAAAGTGGATGGGGTTATCCGACTAAAAGGGATAAGTGTCCATATCTATTGTGGGTGGGATTAACCGACTAAAAGGGATAAGTGTCCATATCTATTGAACCAAGCAAGATAGAATCGATTTTATTTTTGCAGATGGTAGGTTTTTATGTGTATATTAATCCACAAGCTGACCTAAGATTCTATCGTTAACGGTTCAATTTCTAAGTTATAGTGGGTGGGGTTAACCGACTAAAAAGGATAAGTATACATATCTATTGAACCAAGCAAAATAGAATCGATTTTATTTTTGCAGATGGTAGGTTTTTATGTGTATATTAATCCACAAGCTGACCCAAGGTTCTATCGTTAACGGTTCAATTTCTACATCAAAGTGGGTGGGGTTAACCGACTAAAAGGGATAAGTGTCCATATCTATTGAACCAAGCAAGATAGAAGCGATTTTATTTTTCCAGATGGTAGGTTTTTATGTCTATATTAATCCACAAGCTGATCCAAGGTTCTATCGTTAACGGTTCAATTTCAACGTCAAAGTGGGTGGGGTTAACCGACTAAAAGGGATAAGTGTCCATATCTATTGAACCAAGCAAGATAGAATCGATTTTATTTTTGCAGATGGTAGGTTTTTATGTGTATATTAATCCACAAACTGACCTAAGGTTCTATCGCTAACGGTTCAATTTCTACGTCAAAGTGGGTGGGGTTAACCGACTAAAAGGGATAAGTGTCCATATCTATTGAACCAAGCAAGACAGAATCGATTTTATTTTTGCAGATGGTAGGTTTTTTTGTGTATATTAATCCACAAGCTGACCTAAGATTCTATCGTTAACGGTTCAATTTCTACGTTATAGTGGGTGGGGTTAACCGACTAAAAAGGATAAGTGTACATATCTATTGAACCAAGCAAAATAGAATCGATTTTATTTTTGCAGATGGTAGGTTTTTATGTGTATATTAATCCACAAGCTGATCTAAGATTCTATCGTTAACGGTTCAATTTCTACGTTATAGTGGGTGGGGTTAACCGACTAAAAGGGATAAGTATCCATATCTATTGAACCAAGCAAGATAGAATCGATTTTGTTTTTGCAGATGATAGGTTTTCATGTGTACATTAATCCACAATCTGATCCAAGGTTCTATCGTTAACGGTTCAATTTCTACGTCATACTGGGTGGGGTTAACAGACTAAAAGGGATAAGTGTCCATATCTATTGAACCAAGCAAGATAGAATCGATTTTATTTTTTCACATGGTAGGTTTTTATGTCTATATTAATCCACAAGCTGATTCAAGGTTCTATCGTTAACGGTTCAATTTCTACGTCAAAGTGGGTGGGGTTAACCGACTAAAAGGGATAAGTGTCCATATCTATTGAACCAAGCAAGATAGAATAGATTTTATTTTTGCAGATGGTAGTCTTTTATGTGTATATTAATCCACAAGCTGACCTAAGTTTCTACCGTTAACGGTTCAATTTCTACGTTATAGTGGGTGGGGTTAACCGACTAAAAGGGATAAGTATACATATCTATTGAACCAAGCAAGATAGAATCGAATTTATTTTTGCAGATGGTAGGTTTTTATGTGTATATTAATTCACAGGCTGATCCAAGGTTCTATCGTTAACGGTTCAATTTCTACGTCATACTGGGTGGGGTTAACAGACTAAAAGGGATAAGTGTCCATATCTATTGAACCAAGCAAGATAGAATCGATTTTATTTTTTCACATGGTAGGTTTTTATGTCTATATTAATCCACAAGCTGATTCAAAGTTCTATCGTTAACGGTTCAATTTCTACGTCAAAGTGGATGGGGTTATCCGACTAAAAGGGATAAGTGTCCATATCTATTGTGGGTGGGATTAACCGACTAAAAGGGATAAGTGTCCATATCTATTGAACCAAGCAAGATAGAATCGATTTTATTTTTGCAGAAGGTAGGTTTTTATGTGTATATTAATCCACAAGCTGATCCAAGGTTCTATCGTTAACGGTTAAATTTCTACGTCAAAGTGGGTGGGGTTAACCGACTAAAATTGATAAGTATACGTATCTATTGAACCAAGCAAGATAGAATCGAATTTATTTTTGCAGATGGTAGGTTTTTATGTGTATATTAATCCACAGGCTGATCCAAGGCTCTATCGCTAACGGTTCGATTTCTACGTCACACTGGGTGGGGTTAACCGACTAAAAGGGATAAGTGTCCATATCTATTGAACCAAGCAAGATAGAATCGATTTTATTTTTGCAGATGGTAGGTTTTTATGTGTATATTAATCCACAAGCTGATCTAAGGTTCTATCGCTAACGGTTCAATTTCTACGTCAAAGTGGGTGGGGTTAACCGACTAAAAAGGATAAGTGTCCATATCTATTGAACCAAGCAAGATAGAATAGATTTTATTTTTGCAGATGGTAGTCTTTTATGTGTATATTAATCCACAAGCTGACCTAAGTTTCTACCGTTAACGGTTCAATTTCTACGTTATAGTGGGTGGGGTTAACCGACTAAAAGGGATAAGTATACATATCTATTGAACCAAGCAAGATAGAATTGAATTTATTTTTGCAGATGGTAAGTTTTTATGTGTATATTAATTCACAGGCTGATCCAAGGTTCTATCGTTAACGGTTCAATTTCTACGTCATACTGGGTGGGGTTAACAGACTAAAAGGGATAAGTGTCCATATCTATTGAACCAAGCAAGATAGAATCGATTTTATTTTTTCACATGGTAGGTTTTTATGTCTATATTAATCCACAAGCTGATTCAAGGTTCTACCGTTAACGGTTCAATTTCTACGTCAAAGTGGATGGGGTTATCCGACTAAAAGGGATAAGTGTCCATATCTATTGTGGGTGGGATTAACCGACTAAAAGGGATAAGTGTCCATATCTATTGAACCAAGCAAGATAGAATCGATTTTATTTTTTCACATGGTAGGTTTTTATGTCTATATTAATTCACAAGCTGATTCAAGGTTCTATCGTTAACGGTTCAATTTCTACGTCAAAGTGGGTGGGGTTAACCGACTAAAAGGGATAAGTGTCCATATCTATTGAACCAAGCAAGATAGAATAGATTTTATTTTTGCAGATGGTAGTCTTTTATGTGTGTATTAATCCACAAGCTGACCTAAGTTTCTACCGTTAACGGTTCAATTTCTACGTTATAGTGGGTGGGGTTAACCGACTAAAAGGGATAAGTATACATATCTATTGAACCAAGCAAGATAGAATCGAATTTATTTTTGCAGATGATAGGTTTTCATGTGTACATTAATCCACAATCTGATCCAAGGTTCTATCGTTAACGGTTCAATTTCTACGTCATACTGGGTGGGGTTAACAGACTAAAAGGGATAAGTGTCCATATCTATTGAACCAAGCAAGATAGAATCGATTTTATTTTTTCACATGGTAGGTTTTTATGTCTATATTAATCCACAAGCTGATTCAAGGTTCTATCGTTAACGGTTCAATTTCTACGTCAAAGTGGATGGGGTTATCCGACTAAAAGGGATAAGTGTCCATATCTATTGTGGGTGGGATTAACCGACTAAAAGGGATAAGTGTCCATATCTATTGAACCAAGCAAGATAGAATCGATTTTATTTTTGCAGATGGTAGGTTTTTATGTGTATATTAATCCACAAGCTGACCTAAGATTCTATCGTTAACGGTTCAATTTCTAAGTTATAGTGGGTGGGGTTAACCGACTAAAAAGGATAAGTATACATATCTATTGAACCAAGCAAAATAGAATCGATTTTATTTTTGCAGATGGTAAGTTTTTATGTGTATATTAATCCACAATCTGATCCAAGGTCCTATCGTTAACGGTTCAATTTCTACATCATACTGGGTTGGGTTAACAGACTAAAAGGGATAAGTGTCCATATCTATTGAACCAATCAAGATAGAAGCGATTTTATTTTTCCAGATGGTAGGTTTTTATGTCTATATTAATCCACAAGCTGATCCAAGGTTCTATCGTTAACGGTTCAATTTCAACGTCAAAGTGGGTGGGGTTAACCGACTAAAAGGGATAAGTGTCCATATCTATTGAACCAAATAAGACAGAATCGATTTTATTTTTGCAGATGTTAGGTTTTTATGTGTGTATTAATCCACAAGCTGATCCAAGGTTCTATCGTTAACGGTTAAATTTCTACGTCAAAGTGGGTGGGGTTAACCGACTAAAATTGATAAGTATACGTATCTATTGAACCAAGCAAGATAGAATCGAATTTATTTTTGCAGATGGTAGGTTTTTATGTGTATATTAATCCACAGGCTGATTCAAGGCTCTATCGCTAACGGTTCGATTTCTACGTCACACTGGGTGGGGTTAACCGACTAAAAGGGATAAGTGTCCATATCTATTGAACCAAGCAAGATAGAATCAATTTTATTTTTGCAGATGGTAGGTTTTTATGTGTATATTAATCCACAAGCTGATCTAAGGTTCTATCGCTAACGGTTCAATTTCTACGTCAAAGTGGGTGGGGTTAACCGACTAAAAGGGATAAGTGTCCATATCTATTGAACCAAGCAAGACAGAATCGATTTTATTTTTGCAGATGGTAGGTTTTTTTGTGTATATTAATCCACAAGCTGACCTAAGATTCTATCGTTAACGGTTCAATTTCTACGTTATAGTGGGTGGGGTTAACCGACTAAAAAGGATAAGTGTACATATCTATTGAACCAAGCAAAATAGAATCGATTTTATTTTTGCAGATGGTAGGTTTTTATGTGTATATTAATCCACAAGCTGACCCAAGGTTCTATCGTTAACGGTTCAATTTCTACATCAAAGTGGGTGGGGTTAACCGACTAAAAGGGATAAGTGTCCATATATATTGAACCAAGCAAGACAGAATCGATTTTATTTTTGCAGATGGTAGGTTTTTATGTGTATGTTAATCCACAAGCTGATCTAAGATTCTATCGTTAACGGTTCAATTTCTACGTTATAGTGGGTGGGGTTAACCGACTAAAAGGGATAAGTATCCATATCTATTGAACCAAGCAAGATAGAATCGATTTTGTTTTTGCAGATGATAGGTTTTTATGTGTACATTAATCCACAATCTGATCCAAGGTTCTATCGTTAACGGTTCAATTTCTACGTCAAAGTGGGTGGGGTTAACCGACTAAAAGGGATAAGTGTCCATATCTATTGAACCAAGCAAGATAGAATAGATTTTATTTTTGCAGATGGTAGACTTTTATATGTATATTAATCCACAAGCTGACCTAAGTTTCTATCGTTAACGGTTCAATTTCTACGTTATAGTGGGTGGGGTTAACCGACTAAAAAGGATAAGTGTACATATCTATTGAACCAAGCAAGATAGAATAGATTTTATTTTTGCAGATGGTAGACTTTTATATGTATATTAATCCACAAGCTGACCTAAGTTTCTATCGTTAACGGTTCAATTTCTACGTTATAGTGGGTGGGGTTAACCGACTAAAAAGGATAAGTGTACATATCTATTGAACCAAGCAAAATAGAATCGATTTTATTTTTGCAGATGGTAGGTTTTTATGTGTATATTAATCCACAAGCTGACCCAAGGTTCTATCGTTAACGGTTCAATTTCTACATCAAAGTGGGTGGGGTTAACCGACTAAAAGGGATAAGTGTCCATATATATTGAACCAAGCAAGACAGAATCGATTTTATTTTTGCAGATGGTAGGTTTTTATGTGTATGTTAATCCACAAGCTGATCTAAGATTCTATCGTTAACGGTTCAATTTCTACGTTATAGTGGGTGGGGTTAACAGACTAAAAGGGATAAGTGTCCATATCTATTGAACCAAGCAAGATAGAATCGATTTTATTTTTGCAGATGGTAGGTTTTTATATCTATATTAATCCACAAGCTGATCCAAGGTTCTATCGTTAACGGTTCAATTTCTACGTCAAAGTGGGTGGGGTTAACCGACTAAAAGGGATAAGTGTCCATATCTATTGAACCAAGCAAGATAGAATAGATTTTATTTTTGCAGATGGTAGACTTTTATATGTATATTAATCCACAAGCTGACCTAAGTTTCTATCGTTAACGGTTCAATTTCTACGTTATAGTGGGTGGGGTTAACCGACTAAAAGGGATAAGTATACATATATATTGAATCAAGCAAGATAGAATCGAATTTATTTTTGCAGATGGTAGGTTTTTTTGTGTATATTAATCCACAAGCTGACCTAAGATTCTATCGTTAACGGTTCAATTTCTACGTTATAGTGGGTGGGGTTAACCGACTAAAAAGGATAAGTGTACATATCTATTGAACCAAGCAAAATAGAATCGATTTTATTTTTGCAGATGGTAGGTTTTTATGTTTATATTAATCCACAAGCTGATCTAAGATTCTATCGTTAACGGTTTAATTTCTACGTTATAGTGGGTGGGGTTAACCGACTAAAAGGGATAAGTATCCATATCTATTGAACCAAGCAAGATAGAATCGATTTTGTTTTTGCAGATGATAGGTTTTCATGTGTACATTAATCCACAATCTGATCCAAGGTTCTATCGTTAACGGTTCAATTTGTACGTCATACTGGGTGGGGTTAACAGACTAAAAGGGATAAGTGTCCATATCTATTGAACCAAGCAAGATAGAATCGATTTTATTTTTTCACATGGTAGGTTTTTATGTCTATATTAATCCACAAGCTGATTCAAGGTTCTATCGTTAACGGTTCAATTTCTACGTCAAAGTGGGTGGGGTTAACCGACTAAAAGGGATAAGTGTCCATATCTATTGAACCAAGCAAGATAGAATAGATTTTATTTTTGCAGATGGTAGTCTTTTATATGTATATTAATCCACAAGCTGACCTAAGTTTCTATCGTTAACTGTTCAATTTCTACGTTATAGTGGGTGGGGTTAACCGACTAAAAGGGATAAGTATACATATCTATTGAATCAAGCAAGATAGAATCGAATTTATTTTTGCAGATGGTAGGTTTTTATGTGTAAATTAATTCACAGGCAGATCCAAGGTTCTATCGCTAACGGTTCGATTTCTGCGTCATACTGGGTGGGGTTAACCGACTAAAAGGGATAAGTGTCCATATCTATTGAACCAAACAAGACAGAATCGTTTTATTTTTGCAGATGGTAGGTTTTTATGTGTGTATTAATCCACAAGCTGATCCAAGGTTCTATCGTTAACGGTTAAATTTCTACGTCAAAGTGGGTGGGTTAACCGACTAAAAGGGATAGGTATACGTATCTATTAAACGAAGCAAGATAGAATCGAATTAATTTTTGCAGATGGTAGGTTTTTATGTGTACATTAGTCCACAGGCTGATCCAAGGTTCTATCGCTAACCGTTCGATTTCTACGTCATACTGGGTGGGGTTAACCGACTAAAAGGGATAAGTGTCCATATCTATTGAACCAAGCAAGATAGAATCGATTTTATTTTTGAAGATGGTAGGTTTTTATGTGTATATTAATCCGCAAGTTGATCTAAGGTTCTATCGCTAACGGTTCAATTTCTATGTCAAAGTGGGTGGGGTTAACCGACTAAAAGGGTAAGTGTCTATATCTATTGAACCAAGCAAGATAGAATCGATTTTGTTTTTGCAGATTATAGGTTTTTATGTGTGTATTAATCCACAAGCTTATCCAAGGTTCTATCGCTAACGGTTCAATTTCTACGTCATACTGGGTGGGGTTAACCGACTAAAAGGGATAAGTGTCCATATCTATTGAACCAAGCAAGATAGAATCGATTTTATTTTTGCAGATGGTAGGTTTTTATGTGTGTATTAATCCACAGGCTGATCTAAGGTTCTATCGCTAACGGTTCAATTTCTACGTTATAGTGGTTGGGGTTAACCGACTAAAAGGAATAAGTATCCATATCTATTGAACCAAGCAAGATAGATTCGATTTTGTTTTTGCAGATGATAGGTTTTTATGTGTATATTAATCCACAAGCTGATCCAAGGTTCTATCGTTAACGGTTCAATTTCTACGTCAAAGTGGATGGGGTTAACCGACTAAAAGGAATAAGTGTCCATATCTATTGTGGGTGGGATTAACCGACTAAAAGGGATAAGTGTCCATATCTATTGAACCAAGCCAGATAGAATCGATTTTGTTTTTGCAGATGGTAGGTTTTTATGCATATATTAATCCACAAGCTGACCCAAGGTTCTATCGTTAACGGTTCAATTTCTACGTCAAAGTGGATGGGGTTAACCGTCTAAAAGGGATAAGTGTCCACATCTATTGTGGGTGGGGTTAACCGACTAAAAGGGATAAGTGTCCATATCTATTGAACCAAGCAAGATAGAATCGATTTTGTTTTTGCAGATGATAGGTTTTTATGTGTATATTAATCCACAAGCTAATACAAGGTTCTATCGTTAACGGTTCAATTTCTACGTCAAAGTGGATGAGGTTAACCGACTAAAAGGGATAAGTGTCTATATCTATTGTGGGTGGGGTTAACCGACTAAAACGGATAAGCGTCCATATCTATTGAACCAAGCAAGATAGAATCGATTTTGTTTTTGAACATGATAGGTTTTTATGTGTATATTAATCCACAAGCTAATACAAGGTTCTATCGTTAACGGTTCAATTTCAACGTCAAAGTGGATGGGGTTAACCGACTAAAAGGGATAAGTGTCCATATCTATTGAACCAAGCAAGATAGAATCGATTTTGTTTTTGCAGATGATAGGCTTTTATGTGTATATTAATCCACAAGCTGATCCAAGGTTCTATCGTTAACGGTTCAATTTCTACGTCAAAGTGGATGGGGTTAACCGACTAAAAGGGATAAGTGTCCATATCTATTGAACCAAGCAAAATAGAATCGATTTTATTTTTGCAGATGGTAGGTTTTTATGTGTATATTAATCCACAAGCTGATCTAAGATTCTATCGTTAACGGTTCAATTTCTACGTTATAGTGGGTGGGGTTAACCGACTAAAAGGGATAAGTATCCATATCTATTGAACCAAGCAAGATAGAATCGATTTTGTTTTTGCAGATGATAGGTTTTCATGTGTACATTAATCCACAATCTGATCCAAGGTTCTATCGTTAACGGTTCAATTTCTACGTCATACTGGGTGGGGTTAACAGACTAAAAGGGATAAGTGTCCATATCTATTGAACCAAGCAAGATAGAATCGATTTTGTTTTTGCAGATGATAGGTTTTCATGTGTACATTAATCCACAATCTGATCCAAGGTTCTATCGTTAACGGTTCAATTTCTACGTCATACTGGGTGGGGTTAACAGACTAAAAGGGATAAGTGTCCATATCTATTGAACCAAGCAAGATAGAATCGATTTTATTTTTTCACATGGTAGGTTTTTATGTCTATATTAATCCACAAGCTGATTCAAGGTTCTATCGTTAACATTTCAATTTCTACGTCAAAGTGGGTGGGGTTAACCGACTAAAAGGGATAAGTGTCCATATCTATTGAACCAAGCAAGATAGAATAGATTTTATTTTTGCAGATGGTAGTCTTTTATGTGTATATTAATCCACAAGCTGACCTAAGTTTCTACCGTTAACGGTTCAATTTCTACGTTATAGTGGGTGGGGTTAACCGACTAAAAGGGATAAGTATACATATCTATTGAACCAAGCAAGATAGAATTGAATTTATTTTTGCAGATGGTAGGTTTTTATGTGTATATTAATTCACAGGCTGATCCAAGGTTCTATCGTTAACGGTTCAATTTCTACGTCATACTGGGTGGGGTTAACAGACTAAAAGGGATAAGTGTCCATATCTATTGAACCAAGCAAGATAGAATCGATTTTATTTTTTCACATGGTAGGTTTTTATGTCTATATTAATCCACAAGCTGATTCAAGGTTCTATCGTTAACGGTTCAATTTCTACGTCAAAGTGGATGGGGTTATCCGACTAAAAGGGATAAGTGTCCATATCTATTGTGGGTGGGATTAACCGACTAAAAGGGATAAGTGTCCATATCTATTGAACCAAGCAAGATAGAATCGATTTTATTTTTTCACATGGTAGGTTTTTATGTCTATATTAATTCACAAGCTGATTCAAGGTTCTATCGTTAACGGTTCAATTTCTACGTCAAAGTGGGTGGGGTTAACCGACTAAAAGGGATAAGTGTCCATATCTATTGAACCAAGCAAGATAGAATAGATTTTATTTTTGAAGATGGTAGTCTTTTATGTGTATATTAATCCACAAGCTGACCTAAGTTTCTACCGTTAACGGTTCAATTTTTACGTTATAGTGGGTGGGGTTAACCGACTAAAAGGGATAAGTATACATATCTATTGAACCAAGCAAGATAGAATCGAATTTATTTTTGCAGATGATAGGTTTTCATGTGTACATTAATCCACAATCTGATCCAAGGTTCTATCGTTAACGGTTCAATTTCTACGTCATACTGGGTGGGGTTAACAGACTAAAAGGGATAAGTGTCAATATCTATTGAACCAAGCAAGATAGAATCGATTTTATTTTTTCACATGGTAGGTTTTTATGTCTATATTAATCCACAAGCTGATTCAAGGTTCTATCGTTAACGGTTCAATTTCTACGTCAAAGTGGATGGGGTTATCCGACTAAAAGGGATAAGTGTCCATATCTATTGTGGGTGGGATTAACCGACTAAAAGGGATAAGTGTCCATATCTATTGAACCAAGCAAGATAGAATCGATTTTATTTTTGCAGATGGTAGGTTTTTATGTGTATATTAATCCACAATCTGACCTAAGATTCTATCGTTAACGGTTCAATTTCTAAGTTATAGTGGGTGGGGTTAACCGACTAAAAAGGATAAGTATACATATCTATTGAACCAAGCAAAATAGAATCGATTTTATTTTTGCAGATGGTAAGTTTTTATGTGTATATTAATCCACAATCTGATCCAAGGTCCTATCGTTAACGGTTCAATTTCTACATCATACTGGGTTGGGTTAACAGACTAAAAGGGATAAGTGTCCATATCTATTGAACCAATCAAGATAGAAGCGATTTTATTTTTCCAGATGGTAGGTTTTTATGTCTATATTAATCCACAAGCTGATCCAAGGTTCTATCGTTAACGGTTCAATTTCAACGTCAAAGTGGGTGGGGTTAACCGACTAAAAGGGATAAGTGTCCATATCTATTGAACCAAACAAGACAGAATCGATTTTATTTTTGCAGATGTTAGGTTTTTATGTGTGTATTAATCCACAAGCTGATCCAAGGTTCTATCGTTAACGGTTAAATTTCTACGTCAAAGTGGGTGGGGTTAACCGACTAAAATTGATAAGTATACGTATCTATTGAACCAAGCAAGATAGAATCGAATTTATTTTTGCAGATGGTAGGTTTTTATGTGTATATTAATCCACAGGCTGATCCAAGGCTCTATCGCTAACGGTTCGATTTCTACGTCACACTGGGTGGGGTTAACCGACTAAAAGGGATAAGTGTCCATATCTATTGAACCAAGCAAGATAGAATCGATTTTATTTTTGCAGATGGTAGGTTTTTATGTGTATATTAATCCACAAACTGATCTAAGGTTCTATCGCTAACGGTTCAATTTCTACGTCAAAGTGGGTGGGGTTAACCGACTAAAAGGGATAAGTGTCCATATCTATTGAACCAAGCAAGACAGAATCGATTTTATTTTTGCAGATGGTAGGTTTTTATGTGTATGTTAATCCACAAGCTGATCTAAGATTCTATCGTTAACGGTTCAATTTCTACGTTATAGTGGGTGGGGTTAACCGACTAAAAGGGATAAGTATCCATATCTATTGAACCAAGCAAGATAGAATCGATTTTGTTTTTGCAGATGATAGGTTTTTATGTGTACATTAATCCACAATCTGATCCAAGGTTCTATCGTTAACGGTTCAATTTCTACGTCATACTGGGTGGGGTTAACAGACTAAAAGGGATAAGTGTCCATATCTATTGAACCAAGCAAGATAGAATCGATTTTATTTTTGCAGATGGTAGGTTTTTATGTCTATATTAATCCACAAGCTGATCCAAGGTTCTATCGTTAACGGTTCAATTTCTACGTCAAAGTGGGTGGGGTTAACCGACTAAAAGGGATAAGTGTCCATATCTATTGAACCAAGCAAGATAGAATAGATTTTATTTTTGCAGATGGTAGACTTTTATATGTATATTAATCCACAAGCTGACCTAAGTTTCTATCGTTAACGGTTCAATTTCTACGTTATAGTGGGTGGGGTTAACCGACTAAAAGGGATAAGTATACATATATATTGAATCAAGCAAGATAGAATCGAATTTATTTTTGCAGATGGTAGGTTTTTTTGTGTATATTAATCCACAAGCTGACCTAAGATTCTATCGTTAACGGTTCAATTTCTACGTTATAGTGGGTGGGGTTAACCGACTAAAAAGGATAAGTGTACATATCTATTGAACCAAGCAAAATAGAATCGATTTTATTTTTGCAGATGGTAGGTTTTTATGTTTATATTAATCCACAAGCTGATCTAAGATTCTATCGTTAACGGTTCAATTTCTACGTTATAGCGGGTGGGGTTAACCGACTAAAAGGGATAAGTATCCATATCTATTGAACCAAGCAAGATAGAATCGATTTTGTTTTTGCAGATGATAGGTTTTCATGTGTACATTAATCCACAATCTGATCCAAGGTTCTATCGTTAACGGTTCAATTTGTACGTCATACTGGGTGGGGTTAACAGACTAAAAGGGATAAGTGTCCATATCTATTGAACCAAGCAAGATAGAATCGATTTTATTTTTTCACATGGTAGGTTTTTATGTCTATATTAATCCACAAGCTGATTCAAGGTTCTATCGTTAACGGTTCAATTTCTACGTCAAAGTGGGTGGGGTTAACCGACTAAAAGGGATAAGTGTCCATATCTATTGAACCAAGCAAGATAGAATAGATTTTATTTTTGCAGATGGTAGTCTTTTATATGTATATTAATCCACAAGCTGACCTAAGTTTCTATCGTTAACTGTTCAATTTCTACGTTATAGTGGGTGGGGTTAACCGACTAAAAGGGATAAGTATACATATCTATTGAATCAAGCAAGATAGAATCGAATTTATTTTTGCAGATGGTAGGTTTTTATGTGTAAATTAATTCACAGGCAGATCCAAGGTTCTATCGCTAACGGTTCGATTTCTGCGTCATACTGGGTGGGGTTAACCGACTAAAAGGGATAAGTGTCCATATCTATTGAACCAAACAAGACAGAATCGTTTTATTTTTGCAGATGGTAGGTTTTTATGTGTGTATTAATCCACAAGCTGATCCAAGGTTCTATCGTTAACGGTTAAATTTCTACGTCAAAGTGGGTGGGTTAACCGACTAAAAGGGATAGGTATACGTATATATTAAACGAAGCAAGATAGAATCGAATTAATTTTTGCAGATGGTAGGTTTTTATGTGTACATTAGTCCACAGGCTGATCCAAGGTTCTATCGCTAACCGTTCGATTTCTACGTCATACTGGGTGGGGTTAACCGACTAAAAGGGATAAGTGTCCATATCTATTGAACCAAGCAAGATAGAATCGATTTTATTTTTGAAGATCGTAGGTTTTTATGTGTATATTAATTCGCAAGTTGATCTAAGGTTCTATCGCTAACGGTTCAATTTCTATGTCAAAGTGGGTGGGGTTAACCGACTAAAAGGGATAAGTGTCTATATCTATTGAACCAAGCAAGATAGAATCGATTTTGTTTTTGCAGATTATAGGTTTTTATGTGTGTATTAATCCACAAGGTTATCCAAGGTTCTATCGCTAACGGTTCAATTTCTACGTCATACTGGGTGGGGTTAACCGACTAAAAGGGATAAGTGTCCATATCTATTGAAACAAGCAAGATAGAATCGATTTTATTTTTGCAGATGGTAGGTTTTTATGTGTGTATTAATCCACAGGCTGATCTAAGGTTCTATCGCTAACGGTTCAATTTCTACGTTATAGTGGTTGGGGTTAACCGACTAAAAGGAATAAGTATCCATATCTATTGAACCAAGCAAGATAGATTCGATTTTGTTTTTGCAGATGATAGGTTTTTATGTGTATATTAATCCACAAGCTGATCCAAGGTTCTATCGTTAACGGTTCAATTTCTACGTCAAAGTGGATGGGGTTAACCGACTAAAAGGAATAAGTGTCCATATCTATTGTGGGTGGGATTAACCGACTAAAAGGGATAAGTGTCCATATCTATTGAACCAAGCCAGATAGAATCGATTTTGTTTTTGCAGATGGTAGGTTTTTATGCATATATTAATCCACAAGCTGACCCAAGGTTCTATCGTTAACGGTTCAATTTCTACGTCAAAGTGGATGGGGTTAACCGTCTAAAAGGGATAAGTGTCCACATCTATTGTGGGTGGGGTTAACCGACTAAAAGGGATAAGTGTCCATATCTATTGAACCAAGCAAGATAGAATCGATTTTGTTTTTGCAGATGATAGGTTTTTATGTGTATATTAATCCACAAGCTAATACAAGGTTCTATCGTTAACGGTTCAATTTCTACGTCAAAGTGGATGAGGTTAACCGACTAAAAGGGATAAGTGTCTATATCTATTGTGGGTGGGGTTAACCGACTAAAACGGATAAGCGTCCATATCTATTGAACCAAGCAAGATAGAATCGATTTTGTTTTTGAACATGATAGGTTTTTATGTGTATATTAATCCACAAGCTAATACAAGGTTCTATCGTTAACGGTTCAATTTCAACGTCAAAGTGGATGGGGTTAACCGACTAAAAGGGATAAGTGTCCATATCTATTGAACCAAGCAAGATAGAATCGATTTTGTTTTTGCAGATGATAGGCTTTTATGTGTATATTAATCCCCAAGCTAATACAAGGTTCTACCTTTAAGGGTTCAATTTCTACGTCAAAGTGGATGGGGTTAACCGACTAAAAGGGATAAGTGTCCATATCTATTGTGGGTGGGATTAACCGACTAAAAGGGATAAGTGTCCATATCTATTGAACCAAGCAAGATAGAATCGATTTTGTTTTTGCAGATGATAGGTTTTTATGTGTATATTAATCCACAAGCTGATCCAAGGTTCTATCGTTAACGATTCAATTTCTACGCCAAAGTGGGTGGGGTTAACCGACTAAAAGGGATTAGTGTCCATATCTATTGAACCAAGCAAGATAGAATCGATTTTGTTTTTGCAGATGATAGGTTTTTATGTGTATATTAATCCCCAAGCTAATACAAGGTTCTACCTTTAAGGGTTCAATTTCTACGTCAAAGTGGATGGGGTTAACCGACTAAAAGGGATAAGTGTCTATATCTATTGTGGGTGGGGTTAACCGACTAAAAGGGATAAGCGTCCATATCTATTGAACCAAGCTAGATAGAATCGATTTTTTTTTGAAGATGATAGGTTTTTATGTGTATATTGATCCACAAGCTAATACAAGGTTCTATCGTTAACGGTTCAATTTCTACGTCAAAGTGGATGGGGTTAACCGACTAAAAGGGATAAGTGTCCATATCTATTTAATCAAGCAAGATAGAATCGATTTTGTTTTTGCAGATGATAGGTTTTTATGTGTATATTAATCCACGAGCTGATCCAAGGTTCTATCGTTAACGGTTCAATTTCTACGTCAAAGTGGATGGGGTTAACCAACTAAAAGGGATAAGTGTCCATATCTATTTTGGTTGGGGTTAACCGACTAAAAGAGATAAGTGTCCATATCTATTGAACCAAGGAAGATAGAATCGATTTTGTTTTTGCAGATGATAGGTTTTTATGCGTATATTAATCCACAAGCCGATCCAAGGCTCTATCTCTTCTACGTCATAGTGGGTGGGGTTAACCGACTAAAAGGGATAAGTATACATATCTATTGAACCAAGCAAGATAGAATCAAATATATTTTTGCAGATGGTAGGTTTTTATGTGTATATTAATCCACAAGCTGATCCAAGGCTCTATCTTTAATGGTTCAATTTCTACGTAATAGTGGGCGGGGTTAACCGACTAAAAGGGATAAGTATACATATCTATTGAACCAAGCAAGATAGAATCGATTTTGTTTTTGAAGATGATAGGCTTTTATGTGTATATTAATCCACGAGCTGATCCAAGGTTCTATCGTTAACGGTTCAATTTCTACGTCATACTGGGTGGGGTTAACCGACTAAAAGGGATAAGTGTCTATATGTATTGAACCAAGCAAGACAGAATCGATTTTATTTTTGCAGATGGTAGGTTTTTATGTGTATACTAATCCACAAGCTGACCTAAGTTTCTATCGTTAACGGTTCAATTTCTACGTTATAGTGGGTGTGGTTAACCGACTAAAAGGGATAAGTATACATATCTATTGAACCAAGCAAGATCGAATGGAATTTATTTTTGCAGATGGTTGGTTTTTATGTGTATATTAATTCACAGGCTGATCCAAGGTTCTATCGCTAACGGTTCGATTTCTAGGTCATACTGGGTGCGGTTAACCGACTAAAAGGTATAAGTGTCCATATCTATTGAACCAAGCAAGATAGAATCGAATTTATTTTTGCAGATGGTTGGTTTTTATGTGTATATTAATTCACAGGCTGATCCAAGGTTCTATCGCTAACGGTTCGATTTCTACGTCATACTGGGTGCGGTTAACCGACTAAAAGGTATAAGTGTCCATATCTATTGAACCAAGCAAGATAGAATCGATTTTATTTTTGCAGATGGTAGGTTTTTATGTGTATATTAATCCACAAGCTGACCTAAGTTTCTATTGTTAACGGTTAAATTTCTACGTTATAGTGGGTGGGGTTAACCGACTAAAAGGGATAAGTGTCCATATCTATTGAACCAAGCAAGATAGAATCAAATATATTTTTGCAGATGGTAGGTTTTTATATGTATATTAATCCACAAGCTGATCCAAGGCTCTATCTTTAACGGTTCAATTTCTACGTCAAAGTGGATGGGGTTAACCGACTAAAAGGGATAAGTGTCCATATCTATTGAATCAAGCAAGATAGAATCGATTTTGTTTTTGCAGATGATAGGTTTTTATGCGTATATTAATCCACAAGCCGATCCAAGGCTCTATCTCTTCTACGTCATAGTGGGTGGGGTTAACCGACTAAAAGGGATAAGTATACATATCTATTGAACCAAGCAAGATAGAATCAAATATATTTTTGCAGATGGTAGGTTTTTATATGTATATTAATCCACAAGCTGATCCAAGGCTCTATCTTTAACGGTTCAATTTCTACGTCAAAGTGGATGGGGTTAACCGACTAAAAGGGATAAGTGTCCATATCTATTGAATCAAGCAAGATAGAATCGATTTTGTTTTTGCAGATGATAGGTTTTTATGTGTATATTAATCCACGAGCTGATCCAAGGTTCTATCTTAACGGTTCAATTTCTACGTCAAAGTGGATGGGGTTAACTGACTAAAAGGGATAAGTGTCCATATCTATTGTGGGTGGGGTTAACCGACTAAAAGGGATAAGTGTCCATATCTATTGAACCAAGCAAGATAGAATCGATTTTTTTTTTGCAGATGATAGGTTTTTATGTGTATATTAATCCACAAGCTGATCCAAGGTTCTATCGTTAACGGTTGAATTTCTACGTCAAACTGGGTGGGGTTAACCGACAAAAAGGGATAAGTGTCCATATCTATTGAACCAAGCAAGATAGAATCGATTTTATTTTTGCAGATGGTAGGTTTTTATGTGTATATTAATCCACAAGCTGATCCAAGGTTCTATCGTTAACGGTTCAATTTGTACGTCAAAGTGGATGGGGTTAACCGACAAAAAGGGATAAGTGTCCATATCTATTGAACCAAGCAAGATAGAATCGATTTTATTTTTGCAGATGGTAGGTTTTTATGTGTATATTAATCCACAAGCTGACCTAAGTTTCTATTGTTAACGGTTCAATTTCTACGTTATAGTGGGTGGGGTTAACCGACTAAAAGGGATAAGTGTCCATATCTATTGAATCAAGCAAGATAGAATCGATTTTGTTTTTGCAGATGATAGGTTTTTATGCGTATATTAATCCACAAGCCGATCCAAGGCTCTATCTCTTCTACGTCATAGTGGGTGGGGTTAACCGACTAAAAGGGATAAGTATACATATCTATTGAACCAAGCAAGATAGAATCAAATATATTTTTGCAGATGGTAGGTTTTTATATGTATATTAATCCACAAGCTGATCCAAGGCTCTATCTTTAACGGTTCAATTTCTACGTCAAAGTGGATGGGGTTAACCGACTAAAAGGGATAAGTGTCCATATCTATTGAATCAAGCAAGATAGAATCGATTTTGTTTTTGCAGATGATAGGTTTTTATGTGTATATTAATCCACGAGCTGATCCAAGGTTCTATCTTAACGGTTCAATTTCTACGTCAAAGTGGATGGGGTTAACTGACTAAAAGGGATAAGTGTCCATATCTATTGTGGGTGGGGTTAACCGACTAAAAGGGATAAGTGTCCATATCTATTGAACCAAGCAAGATAGAATCGATTTTTTTTTTGCAGATGATAGGTTTTTATGTGTATATTAATCCACAAGCTGATCCAAGGTTCTATCGTTAACGGTTGAATTTCTACGTCAAACTGGGTGGGGTTAACCGACAAAAAGGGATAAGTGTCCATATCTATTGAACCAAGCAAGATAGAATCGATTTTATTTTTGCAGATGGTAGGTTTTTATGTGTATATTAATCCACAAGCTGATCCAAGGTTCTATCGTTAACGGTTGAATTTCTACGTCAAACTGGGTGGGGTTAACCGACCAAAAGGGATAAGTGTCCATATCTATTGAACCAAGCAAGATAGAATCGATTTTATTTTTGCAGATGGTAGGTTTTTATGTGTATATTAATCCACAAGCTGATCCAAGGTTCTATCGTTAACGGTTAAATTTCTACGTCATACTGGGTGGGGTTAACCGACTAAAAGGGATAAGTGTCCATATATATTGAACCAAGCAAGACAGAATCGATTTTATTTTTGCAGATGGTAGGTTTTTATGTGTATATTAATCCACAAGCTGACCTAAGTTTCTATCGTTAACGGTTCAATTTCTACGTTATAGTGGTTGGGGTTAACCGGCTAAAAGGAATAAGTATCCATATCTATTGAACCAAGCAAGATGGATTCGATTTTGTTTTTGCAGATGATAGGTTTTTATGTGTATATTAATCCACAAGCTGATCCAAGGTTCTATCGTTAACGGTTCAATTTGTACGTCAAAGTGGATGGGGTTAACCGACTAAAAGGGATAAGTGTCCATATCTATTGTGGGTGGGATTAACCGACTAAAAGGGATAAGTGTCCATATCTATTGAACCAAGCAAGATAGAATCGATTTTGTTTTTGCAGATGGTAGGTTTTTATGCGTATATTAATCCACAAGCTGACCCAAGGTTCTATCGATAACGGTTCAATTTCTACTTCAAAGTGGATGGGGTTAACCGTCTAAAAGGGATAAGTGTCCACATCTATTGTGGGTGGGGTTAACCGACTAAAAGGGATAAGTGTCCATATCTATTGAACCAAGCAAGATAGAATCGATTTTGTTTTTGCAGATGATAGGTTTTTATGTGTATATTAATCCACAAGCTAATACAAGGTTCTATCGTTAACGGTTCAATTTCTACGTCAAAGTGGATGAGGTTAACCGACTAAAAGGGATAAGTGTCTATATTTATTGTGGGTGGGGTTAACCGACTAAAAGGGATAAGCGTCCATATCTATTGAACCAAGCAAGATAGAATCGATTTTGTTTTTGAACATGATAGGTTTTTATGTGTATATTAATCCACAAGCTAATACAAGGTTCTATCGTGAACGGTTCAATTTGTACGTCAAAGTGGATGGGGTTAACTGACTAAAAGGGATAAGTGTCCATATCTATTGAACCAAGCAAGATAGAATCGATTTTGTTTTTGCAGATGATAGGCTTTTATGTGTATATTAATCCACAAGCTGATCCAAGGTTCTATCGTTAACGGTTCAATTTCTACGTCAAAGTGGATGGGGTTAACCGACTAAAAGGGATAAGTGTCCACATCTATTGTGGGTGGGATTAACCGACTAAAAGGGATAAGTGTCCATATCTATTGAACCAAGCAAGATAGAATCGATTTTGTTTTTGCAGATGATAGGTTTTTATGTGTATATTAATCCACAAGCTGAGCCAAGGTTCTATCGTTATCGGTTCAATTTCTACGTCAAAGTGGATGGGGTTAACCGTCTAAAAGGGATAAGTGTCCATATCTATTGTGGGTGGGGTTAACCGACTATAAGGGATAAGTGTCCATATCTATTCAACCAATCAAGATAGAATCGATTTTGTTTTTGCAGATGATAGGTTTTTATGTGTATATTAATCCACAAGCTGATCCAAGGTTCTATCATTAACGATTCAATTTCTACGCCAAAGTGGGTGGGGTTAACCGACTAAAAGGGATAAGTGTCCATATCTATTGAACCAAGCAAGATAGAATCGATTTTGTTTTTGCAGATGATAGGTTTTTATGTGTATATTAATCCACAAGCTGATCCAAGGTTCTATCGTTAACGATTCAATTTCTACGCCAAAGTGGGTGGGGTTAACCGACCAAAAGGGATTAGTGTCCATATCTATTGAACCAAGCAAGATAGAATCGATTTTGTTTTTGCAGATGATAGGTTTTTATGTGTATATTAATCCACAAGCTAATACAAGGTTCTATCGTTAAGGGTTCAATTTCTACGTCAAAGTGGATGGGGTTAACCGACTAAAAGGGACAAGTGTCTATATCTATTGTGGGTGGGGTTAACCGACTAAAAGGGATAAGCGTCCATATCTATTGAACCAAGCTAGATAGAATCGATTTTTTTTTGAAGATGATAGATTTTTATGTGTATATTAATCCACAAGCTAATACAAGGTTCTATCGTTAACGGTTCAATTTCTACGTCAAAGTGGATGGGGTTAACCGACTAAAAGGGATAAGTGTCCATATCTATTTAATCAAGCAAGATAGAATCGATTTTGTTTTTGCAGATGATAGGTTTTTATGTGTATATTAATCCACGAGCTGATCCAAGGTTCTATCGTTAACGGTTCAATTTCTACGTCAAAGTGGATGGGGTTAACCGACTAAAAGGGATAAGTGTCCATATCTATTTTGGGTGGGGTTAACCGACTAAAAGGGATAAGTGTCCATATCTATTGAACCAAAGAAGATAGAATCGATTTTGTTTTTGCAGATGATAGGTTTTTATGCGTATATTAATCCACAAGCCGATCCAAGGCTCTATCTCTTCTACGTCATAGTGGGTGGGGTTAACCGACTAAAAGGGATAAGTATACATATCTATTGAACCAAGCAAGATAGAATCAAATATATTTTTGCAGATGGTAGGTTTTTATGTGTATATTAATCCACAAGCTGATCCAAGGCTCTATCTTTAATGGTTCAATTTCTACGTAATATTGGGTGGGGTTAACCGACTAAAAGGGATAAGTATACATATCTATTGAACCAAGCAAGATAGAATCGATTTTGTTTTTGAAGATGATAGGTTTTTATGTGTATATTAATCTACGAGCTGATCCAAGGTTCTATCGTTAACGGTTCAATTTTTACGTCATACTGGGTGGGGATAACCGACTAAAAGGGATAAGTGTCTATATATATTGAACCAAGCAAGACAGAATCGATTTTATTTTTGCAGATGGTAGGTTTTTATGTGTATATTAATTCACAGGCTGATCCAAGGTTCTATCGCTAACGGTTCGATTTCTACGTCATAGGGGCGCTGCTGTGGCGGACGGTTCTTTCCCCGTATATAATACTGGACCGCTGAGCCCGCCTTGTCGGGCAGGTGGTCGTACGACCAAGATGAACAACTCATTACCTGAATGTAATAAGGAGGATGTAAAGAGGAGGACTGAGTCGCAATCCAAGGACGACAAATACGAATTAAGCGATGCGTCGGACTCGGGGAGCGAGAGTAGTGCTGATTCAATGAACTCCGTGTTGGAGAAGCACACAAATGAAAACGGAGTAGAAGAGTGGAGAAGGGTACGGAGCAGAGGAAGTAAAAGAGCTCTCTCGCAGTACCGTGCAGCACTAAGAATTGTACAACGCTTGGGAGCAGTGGTCGACCCAACAGAAGTGGAGATCGAGCGCTTGGAATGGGCCCATGAAGCGGTAGAAGTAGGTCGAAGGCAGTTCAAAAGGTTTGCTGCGAGAAACCCTCGGTTCTGCAACCGGTACGAGGAGGAAGAAGCGTCGAATGGCAGAATGAAGAGGCAACGTTCGGCAGAAGGCGACAAGCCTGCTTTCAAGAGGCAGAAAGGACCCAGTCCTAGAGCCGCGAGGCAGGGCAGTCGCATAGACAAGACAAGTAGGCCCAAAGCTGTAAGACAGATGGGTTCCAATAGCGAGGTAGCAACTACCTCGAAAGCTGCCAGTCAGAGGGAAGTTCCAACTACGGAAGTAGGAGATAAGCCAAAGGGAGATAACGCTAAGACTCCGGCTTTCTCGGAGGCGCTAAAGGGAGTTAACGCGAAGACTCCGGTGTTCTCGGAGGTTCCAAAGGGAGATAACACTAAGACTCCTGCTTTTCCCGAGAAGATGAGTGATGTGGCAAAGCAGTCACTGACTGTGGCGCTGGTTGATCGTAGCAGTCCGTTCGGACAAATGACTACTGAAAGGTGGAGATCTGTGGAAAGGGAGCTTATTAGCTTAATGCTTAAGATGATGCGGGAACAACCAAGTAAGCCCCTTCCAACCTTTGATTCGGGGGGATGGTATAATGGTGTGAAGATGATAGCGTGCGACAACATCGCGAGCTTGCGGTGGCTGGAGGAAGTCGTTCCAAACCTCCAAAGGCAAGGCACGAATGCGCGGTTTGAGGTGGTGGATAAAGCGCAAATCCCCACGGTACCAAAAGTTAAGGTATGGATACCATGCGTGATGAAGTCGGAGGATACACTGCGACTTCTGCAGAATCAGAATCCGAACATACCGACACAGGATTGGAAGGTACTTACTGTATCTCGGCCTACCGAGGATGGTCAGTTCTACATCTTCCAAATAAACAAGCAGGCGGAGGATATTTTGTACACGCAGCTTGGCAAAATGTCCTTTGGCACTGGCAAAATTTACATGCGACTCAGGAAAAGAAGTCCCGAGGATAAAAATCCTAACACGCTGGAAGTGGGCGAAGTCGAAAAGGACCTCAGAAGCCTAAGGGAAAAAAGACAGGTGGAGGTCCCCGACGTCACCACGAACGTGCTAGAAGAGGACCAACCGCTAAATGGTGCTGTGACTCGCACAGAGGAACACACGGCACAACATTCACGAGGGGCTGAAGGGGGCCTCGAATACTCTAAACCAAAAGGGCAAGAGGAGGACGACGACGTCAAGACGAAGGTGCTGGAGGGGGACAAACAGCCCAATGGTGCTGCGAGTCCTACAGATAAACCTCCAACACAGTAAAGTGGCGTCGAGCGAACTCCTCCTAACCCTTGAGGAGGGTTCGTTTGACGTGGCGCTGATACAGGAGCCGTGGCTCTCATCGGGAGGAAAGGTTTCTGGACTTAGCGTACGCGGGTTTGGCGTTTACTACGCACAAACGGAAGGAAGGGTGCGAGCTGTAGTAATGGTAAGGAAACAGCTGCATTCATATATGCTGCCTAATTACACCACCGAGGATCTCGTAGCGGTGGCCGTTGAGCAAAAGAATAAGCAGGCATTTATCCTGGCGTCCTGCTACATGGCCCATGCTGCGGAGGTTCCACCGATGGAGTGCAAAAGGCTAGTACAGGAGGAAGGGCGCAAAGGGCGGTTGGTCATAGGCGCAGATGCAAATGCGCACCACAATGCGTGGGGAGGAGCAGATACGAACGAGAGAGGCGAATCTCTATTTTGTTACATCCTGCAAACCAACTTGCAGATAACCAACAGGGGAAATGTTCCTACATACATTGGTCCAACATCCAGGAATGTTCTGGATATTACATTGAGCTCCGAGCGTGATATATCAAGGTATGATTGGATGGTTCTCGATAGACCATCCTTCTCCGACCATGCGTATATAAGCTTCAGCATCCCACTAAAGAGGGTAGAGAAGGGAGGAACCTTCAGAAACCCTAGGGCAACGAATTGGACTAAATTCCAGAAACATGTAGAAACGAAACTGGGACAACCCAAAGAGGTTGCTAATGTAGAGGAACTGGAGGAGTCGAATGAATTCCTAACAAGGACGCTTATGACTGCGTATAACAAAGCTTGCCCTCTAAGAAGATTCAGAGGAAAAGCAAAGCCGCCATGGTGGAGCAATGAGCTGAGTAAAAGAAATGTTTAAACTCGTAAAGACCGCGGAAAGCGAAGCGTGTCGGGACGAGTACAGGGATCTACTGAGGATCTACAAGCGTGAAATTACCAGGGCGAAGAGAAACTCATGGAAAAGTTTCTGTACGGACATAGAGAGCTCCAGTGAAACAGCACGGTTGAAAAAAGTCCTAGCAAAGGGAAACATAGTCCAGGGACTAATAAAGAAAGAGAACGGGGAATGGTCACGTGATAGTGAGGAATCCCTTGAGGTGCTTCTTGATACACATTTCCCATCGGGAGACGGTTTAGAAGAACCAGCAGACATCACTCACACTTCGATCACGGAGCTAGTGGTGCCGGGCTTGGTGACCAATACCAAGATCGAGTGGGCAGTGAAGACGTTTTCTAAGTTTAAATCGCCGGGCCCAGATGGTATATTCCCGGCCATGCTACAAGTCTCAAGTAGGGCGGTCGTGGAATGGCTTAAAATAATATTCGATGGGTGCATAAGACTGAATCATGTACCGCACTCTTGGAGAACTGCTCGTGTAGCTTTTCTACCAAAGGCGGGGAAGATCGGTCACGTGTATCCCAAAGACTATAGACCCATTAGCTTAACATCATTTCTGCTCAAAACCTTTGAGAGGCTGATAGATGTGTACATAAAGTCCAACGTGGATGAAAAGCTGCTCTCCACAACACAGCATGCGTACACCAAAGGCAAGTCGGTAGACACCGCATTGCATAGGGTGGTAATAAGCATAGAGAAATCCCTGGAATATAAGGAGTATGCTCTAGGAGTCTTCTTGGACATTGCCGGGGCTTTCAATAATGTTGCAAAATGGGCGATTATGGATGGTCTTAATTACATTAAAGTACATCCTGCCTTAATCAGATGGATCGGCTGCACGTTAAATTGCAGAAAGATTACATCACAATGGGGATTGTACGAGGCCACGAAATCAGTGGACAGGGGCACGCCGCAGGGAGGGGTGCTATCACCTCTGCTGTGGACACTGGTCATCAACCAACTGCTCAGGCAATTCGATGAGGGACCCGTAAAACTTACGGCTTACGCAGATGACGTTGCAATTGTCATAAGTGGAAAATGCCTTCCAACGATTAGTTCTTTGATGGATCGGGCGCTTCGGGATATTCATACCTGGGCATCTAATGTCGGGCTGAAAGTCAATGCGGAGAAGACGGATATGGTCTTGTTTACAAAGAGGTACAAGGTCCCAAATTGGACCAGGCCTAAGTTAGGAGCGGTGACCTTACAGGAGAAACCTTGCACAAAATATCTAGGAATCATCCTAGACAGTAAGCTGTCATGGAGGAGAGGGTCAAGAAGGCCTCAACGGCACTCTATGCATGTAAAAGAATGCTGGGGTGTACGTGGGGCCTATCGCCCTCTCTCTCTCATTGGGTTTTTACAGCGATTGTAAGCCCTATTCTATACTATGGAGTTCTTGTTTGGTGGAAAGCCACACAAAAAATAACATACCTCAAAAAATTAGAGGGGGTATGCAGACTATCGATGCTTTGCATTACCGGAGCCCTGAAAACAACCCCGACGGCTGCACTGTATGCCATTCTGCACATTCCACCTGTAGACCTGGTAGCAAAGAACAAAGCGTTAACGACCGCAACCAGGCTCGATGCTTCGGGGCAGCTTGAGCGCCGACCATATGGCCATAGTAGTATAGCGTCCTTAGTCACAAGACGAACAGACTACATGATTCCCTACCTGCACTTTGAGGGAGATCTTAAGGCCACAATAGAGGTGGACGGTTGGCGCAAGGGTGCGCAAATGGCGGACGAGGCGATACATGTGTACACCGATGGTTCCAAAATAGTGGAAGGAGTAGGGTCTGCGGTATACTGCGCTGATCCGGAATTAAGCAGATCCTACAGGCTGCCGGATTACTGTAGCGTTTTCCAAGCGGAAATATTAGCCGTAACCAAAGCAGTAGAAACCCTGGAAGAGAATAGCTTAAGCTGCAACCGTGTTAACTTTTATATTGACAGTCAAGCAGCAATTAAGGCAATAATCTCGCATAGCACAGCATCTGAATGCGTGTTAGAGTGTAAGCAGTCTCTGGACAGAATCGGGACAGGGAGAAGCATACATCTATATTGGGTCCCAGGGCATATGGGAATAGATGGGAATGAAAAAGCGGACGAATTAGCTAAAAAGGGCGCATCCCTTGAAGCTTGCCCCGTAGACGTCCCAATTAGATTGGGCGAGATTAAGCGAATGCGAGAGGTGCACATGATCGACCAAGCAGAAAAGGCGTGGGTTCAAGCGCGGGGCTGTAAAGTGTCGAAGATTATGTGTAGGTCTTACAACCTTAGACTAACACAGTTGCTTCTATCATTAAAAAGAGAGGACTGTAGACTCATGACGGGTATTCTGACTGGACACTGCCTTCTGGCGTCGCATGCCTTTAAATTAGGCTTGGTCAGTGATAGCAGGTGTAGGAAGTGCGGGTTGGAGGAGGAAACGATCGAGCACGTTCTGTGCTCGTGCCCTGCACTTGCCAGGCTAAGACTCCAGCTATTAGGAGTGATACAGCTGTCAGATCTAGAAGCAGCAAGTGGCTTAAGTCCTAGGAAGCTTCTAGTATTTGCCAAGAGGACGGAGTTATTTTATAACATAGGTCCTGGTTTTTGATAGGGTTTTTCAGTTTGGTCGTTAAAACAAACTTCTGGTAACACTAAGGACTCAATCAGTCTATGTGAGGTCCTCATGGACCGGCCAGTTCAACCTACCTACCTATGTGTATACTAATCCACAAGCTGACCTAAGTTTCTATCGTTAACGGTTCAATTTCTACGTTATAGTGGGTGTGGTTAACCGACTAAAAGGGATAAGTATACATATCTATTGAACCAAGCAAGATAGAATCGAATTTATTTTTGCAGATGGTTGGTTTTTATGTGTATATTAATTCACAGGCTGATCCAAGGTTCTATCGCTAACGGTTCGATTTCTACGTCATACTGGGTGCGGTTAACCGACTAAAAGGGATAAGTGTCCATATCTATTGAACCAAGCAAGATAGAATCGAATTTATTTTTACAGATGGTAGGTTTTTATGTGTATATTAATCCACAGGCTGATCTAAGGTTCTATCGCTAACGGTTCGATTTCTACGTCATACTGGGTGGGAATAACCGAATAAAAGGGATAAGTGTCCATATCTATTGAACCAAGCAAGATAGAATCGATTTTATTTTTGCAGATGGTAGGTTTTTATGTATATATTAATCTACAAGCTGGCCTAAGTTTCTATCGCTAACGGTTCAATTTCTACGTTATAGTGGGTGGGGTTAACCGACTAAAAGGGATAAGTATACATATCTATTGAACCAAGCAAGATAGAATCGAATTTATTTTTGCAGATGGTAGGTTTTTATGTGTATATTAATCCACAAGCTGATCCAAGGTTCTATCGTTAACGGTTCAATTTCTACGTCATACTGGGTGGGGTTAACCGACTAAAAGGGATAAGTGTCCATATATATTGATCCAAGCAAGACAGAATCGATTTTATTTTTGCAGATGGTAGGTTTTTATGTGTATAGTAATCCACAAGCTGACCTAAGTTTCTATTGTTAACGGTTCAATTTCTACGTTATAGTGGGTGGGGTTAACCGACTAAAAGGGATAAGTGTCCATATCTATTGAATCAAGCAAGATAGAATCGATTTTGTTTTTGCAGATGATAGGTTTTTATGCGTATATTAATCCACAAGCCGATCCAAGGCTCTATCTCTTCCACGTCATAGTGGGTGGGGTTAACCGTCTAAAAGGGATAAGTATACATATCTATTGAACCATGCAAGATAGAATCAAATATATTTTTGCAGATGGTAGGTTTTTATGTATATATTAATCCACAAGCTGATCCAAGGCTCTATCTTTAACGGTTCAATTTCTACGTCAAAGTGGATGGGGTTAACCGACTAAAAGGGATAAGTGTCCATATCTATTGAATCAAGCAAGATAGAATCGATTTGGTTTTTGCAGATGATAGGTTTTTATGTGTATATTAATCCACGAGCTGATCCAAGGTTCTATCTTAACGGTTCAAGTTCTACGTCAAAGTGGATGGGGTTAACCGACTAAAAGGGATAAGTGTCCATATCTATTGAATCAAGCAAGATAGAATCGATTTTGTTTTTGCAGATGATAGGTTTTTATGTGTATATTAATCCACAAGCTGATCCAAGGTTCTATCGTTAACGGTTGAATTTCTACGTCAAACTGGGTGGGGTTAACCGACAAAAAGGGATAACTGTCCATATCTATTGAACCAAGCAAGATAGAATCGATTTTATTTTTGCAGATGGTAGGTTTTTATGTGTATATTAATCCACAAGCTGACCTAAGTTTCTATCGTTAACGGTTCAATTTCTACGTTATAGTGGGTGGGGTTAACCGACTAAAAGGGATAAGTATACATATCTATTGAACCAAGCAAGATAGGATCGAATATATTTTTGCAGATGGTAGGTTTTTATGTGTATATTAATCCACAAGCTGATCCAAGGCTCTATCTTTAACGGTTCAATTTCTACGTCAAAGTGGATGGGGTTAACCGACTAAAACGGATAAGTGTCCATATCTATTGAATCAAGCAAGATAGAATCGATTTTGTTTTTGCAGATGGTAGGTTTTTATGTGTATATAAATCCACAAGCTGATCCAAGGTTCTATCGTTAACGGTTAAATTTCTACGTCATACTGGGTGGGGTTAACCGACTAAAAGGGATAACTGTCCATATCTATTGAACCGAGCAAGATAGAATCGATTTTATTTTTGCAGATGGTAGGTTTTTATGTGTATATTAATCCACAAGCTGACCTAAGTTTCTATCGTTAACGGTTCAATTTCTACGTTATAGTGGGTGGGGTTAACCGACTAAAAGGGATAAGTATACATATCTATTGAACCAAGCAAGATAGGATCGAATATATTTTTGCAGATGGTAGGTTTTTATGTGTATATTAATCCACAAGCTGATCCAAGGCTCTATCTTTAACGGTTCAATTTCTACGTCAAAGTGGATGGGGTTAACCGACTAAAACGGATAAGTGTCCATATCTATTGAATCAAGCAAGATAGAATCGATTTTGTTTTTGCAGATGGTAGGTTTTTATGTGTATATAAATCCACAAGCTGATCTAAGGTTCTATCGCTAACGGTTCGATTTCTACGTCATACTGGGTGGGAATAACCGAATAAAAGGGATAAGTGTCCATATCTATTGAACCAAGCAAGATAGAATCGATTTTATTTTTGCAGATGGTAGGTTTTTATGTGTATATTAATCTACAAGCTGGCCTAAGTTTCTATCGTTAACGGTTCAATTTCTACGTTATAGTGGGTGGGGTTAACCGACTAAAAGGGATAAGTATACATATCTATTGAACCAAGCAAGATAGAATCGAATTTATTTTTGCAGATGGTAGGTTTTTATGTGTATATTAATCCACAAGCTGATCCAATTTTCTATCGTTAACGGTTCAATTTCTACGTCATACTGGGTGGGGTTAACCGACTAAAAGGGATAAGTGTCCATATATATTGATCCAAGCAAGACAGAATCGATTTTATTTTTGCAGATGGTAGGTTTTTATGTGTATATTAATCCACAAGCTGACCTAAGTTTCTATTGTTAACGGTTCAATTTCTACGTTATAGTGGGTGGGGTTAACCGACTAAAAGGGATAAGTGTCCATATCTATTGAATCAAGCAAGATAGAATCGATTTTGTTTTTGCAGATGATAGGTTTTTATGCGTGTATTAATCCACAAGCCGATCCAAGGCTCTATCTCTTCTACGTCATAGTGGGTGGGGTTAACCGTCTAAAAGGGATAAGTATACATATCTATTGAACTATGCAAGATAGAATCAAATATATTTTTGCAGATGGTAGGTTTTTATGTGAATATTAATCCACAAGCTGATCCAAGGCTCTATCTTTAACGGTTCAATTTCTACTTCAAAGTGGATGGGGTTAACCGACTAAAAGGGATAAGTGTCCATATCTATTGAATCAAGCAAGATAGAATCAATTTGGTTTTTGCAGATGATAGGTTTTTATGTGTATATTAATCCACGAGCTGATCCAAGGTTCTATCTTAACGGTTCAAGTTCTACGTCAAAGTGGATGGGGTTAACCGACTAAAAGGGATAAGTGTCCATATCTATTGAATCAAGCAAGATAGAATCGATTTTGTTTTTGCAGATGATAGGTTTTTATGTGTATTTTAATTCACAAGCTGATCCAAGGTTCTATCGTTAACGGTTGAATTTCTACGTCAAACTGGGTGGGGTTAACCGACAAAAAGGGATAACTGTCCATATCTATTGAACCAAGCAAGATAGAATCGATTTTATTTTTGCAGATGGTAGGTTTTTATGTGTATATTAATCCACAAGCTGACCTAAGTTTCTATCGTTAACGGTTCAATTTCTACGTTATAGTGGGTGGGGTTAACCGACTAAAAGGGATAAGTATACATATCTATTGAACCAAGCAAGATAGGATCGAATATATTTTTGCAGATGGTAGGTTTTTATGTGTATATTAATCCACAAGCTGATCCAAGGCTCTATCTTTAACGGTTCAATTTCTACGTCAAAGTGGATGGGGTTAACCGACTAAAACGGATAAGTGTCCATATCTATTGAATCAAGCAAGATAGAATCGATTTTGTTTTTGCAGATGGTAGGTTTTTATGTGTATATAAATCCACAAGCTGATCCAAGGTTCTATCGTTAACGGTTAAATTTCTACGTCATACTGGGTGGGGTTAACCGACTAAAAGGGATAAGTGTCCATATATATTGAACCAAGCAAGACAGAATCGATTTTATTTTTGCAGATGGTAGGTTTTTATGTGTATATTAATCCACAAGCTGACCTAAGTTTCTATCGTTAACGGTTCAATTTCTACGTTATAGTGGGTGGCATTAACCGACTAAAAGGGATAAGTATACATATCTATTGAACCAAGCAATGGTAGATTCGAATTTATTTTTGCAGATGGTAGGTTTTTATGTGTATATTAATTCGCAGGCTGATCCAAGGTTCTATCGCTAACGGTTCGATTTCTACGTCATACTGGTTGGGGTTAACCGACTAAAAGGGATAAGTGTCCATATCTATTGAACCAAGCAAGATAGAATCGAATTTATTTTTACAGATGGTAGGTTTTTATGTGTGTATTAATCCACAGGCTGATCTAAGGTTCTATCGCTAACGGTTCAATTTCTACGTTATAGTGGTTGGGGTTAACCGACTAAAAGGAATAAGTATCCATATCTATTGAACCAAGCAAGATAGATTCGATTTTGTTTTTGCAGATGATAGGTTTTTATGTGTATATTAATCCACAGGCTGATCCAAGGTTCTATCGTTAACGGTTCAATTTCTACGTCAAAGTGGATGGGGTTAACCGACTAAAAGGGATTAGTGTCCATATCTATTGTGGGTGGGATTAACCGACTAAAAGGGATAAGTGTCCATATCTATTGAATCAAGCAAGATAGAATCGATTTTGTTTTTGCAGATGGTAGGTTTTTATGCGTATATTAATCCACAAGCTGACCCAAGGTTCTATCGTTAACGGTTCAATTTCTACGTCAAAGTGGATGGGGTTAACCGTCTAAAAGGGATAAGTGTCCATATCTATTGTGGGTGGGGTTAACCGACTAAAAGGGATAAGTGTCCATATCTATTGAACCAAGCAAGATAGAATCGATTTTGTTTTTGCAGATGCTAGGTTTTTATGTGTATATTAATCCACAAGCTGATCCAAGGTTCTATCGTTAACGATTGAATTTCTACGCCAAAGTGAGTGGGGTTAACCGACTAAAAGGGATAAGTGTCCATATCTATTGAACCAAGCAAGATATAATCGATTTTGTTTTTGCAGATGATAGGTTTTTATGTGTATATTAATCCACAAGCTAATACAAGGTTCTATCGTTAACGGTTCAATTTCTACGTCAAAGTGGATGGGGTTAACCGACTAAAAGGGATAAGTGTCTATATCTATTGTGGGTGGGGTTAACCGACTAAAAGGGATACGCGTCCATATCTATTGAACCAAGCAAGATAGAATCGATTTTGTTTTTGAACATGATAGGTTTTTATGTGTATATTAATCCACAAGCTAATACAAGGTTCTATCGTTAACGGTTCGATTTCTACGTCAAAGTGGATGGGGTTAACCGACTAAAAGGGATAAGTGTCCATATCTATTGAACCAAGCAAGATAGAATCGATTTTGTTTTTGAAGATGATAGGCTTTTATGTGTATATTAATCCACAAGCTAATACAAGGTTCTATCGTTAACGGTTCAGTTTCTACGTCAAAGTGGATGGGGTTAACCGACTAAAAGGGATAAGTGTCCATATCTATTGTGGGTGGGATTAACCGACTAAAAGGGATAAGCGTCCATATCTATTGAACCAAGAAAGATAGAATCGATTTTGTTTTTGAACATGATAGGTTTTTATGTGTATATTAATCCACAAGCTAATACAAGGTTCTATCGTTAACGGTTCAATTTCTACGTCAAAGTGGATGGGGTTAACCGACTAAAAGGGATAAGTGTCCATATCTATTGAACCAAGCAAGATAGAATCGATTTTGTTTTTGAACATGATAGGTTTTTATGTGTATATTAATCCACAAGCTAATACAAGGTTCTATCGTTAACGGTTCAGTTTCTACGTCAAAGTGGATGGGGTTAACCGACTAAAAGGGATAAGTGTCCATATCTATTGAACCAAGCAAGATAGAATCGATTTTGTTTTTGAACATGATAGGTTTTTATGTGTATATTAATCCACAAGCTAATACAAGGTTCTATCGTTAACGGTTCAATTTCTACGTCAAAGTGGGTGGGGTTAACCGACTAAAAGGGATAAGTGTCCATATCTATTGAACCAAGCAAGATAGAATCGATTTTGTTTTTGAAGATGATAGGCTTCTTTGTGTATATTAATCCACAAGCTAATACAAGGTTCTATCGTTAACGGTTCAGTTTCTACGTCAAAGTGGATGGTGTTAACCGACTAAAAGGGATAAGTGTCCATATTTATTGTGGGTGGGATTAACCGACTAAAAGGGATAAGCGTCCATATCTATTGAACCAAGCAAGATAGAATCGATTTTGTTTTTGAACATGATAGGTTTTTATGTGTATATTAATCCACAAGCTAATACAAGGTTCTATCGTTAACGGTTCAATTTCTACGTCAAAGTGGATGGGGTTAACCGACTAAAAGGGATAAGTGTCCATATCTATTGAACCAAGCAAGATAGAATCGATTTTGTTTTTGAACATGATAGGTTTTTATGTGTATATTAATCCACAAGCTAATACAAGGTTCTATCGTTAACGGTTCAGTTTCTACGTCAAAGTGGATGGTGTTAACCGACTAAAAGGGATAAGTGTCCATATCTATTGTGGGTGGGATTAACCGACTAAAAGGGATAAATGTCCATATCTATTGAACCAAGCAAGATAGAATCGATTTTGTTTTTGCAGATGGTAGGTTTTTATGTGTATATTAATGCACAAGCTAATAGAAGGTTCTATCGTTAACGATTCAATTTCTAAGCCAAAGTGGGTAGGGTTAACCGACTAAAAGGGATAAGTGTCCATATCTATTGAACCAAGCAAGATAGAATCGATTTTGTTTTTGCAGATGATACGTTTTTATGTGTATATTAATCCACAAGCTGATCCAAGGTTCTGTCGTTAACGGTTAAATTTCTACGTCATACTGGGTGGGATTAACCGACTAAAAGGGATAAGTGTCCATATATATTGAACCAAGCAAGACAGAATCGATTTTATTTTTGCAGATGGTAGGTTTTTATGTGTATATTAATCCACAAGCTGACCTAAGTTTCTATCGTTAACGGTTCAATTTCTAAGTTATAGTGGGTGGGGTTAACCGACTAAAAGGGATAAGTATACATATCTATTGAACCAAGCAATGGTAGATTCGAATTTATTTTAGCAGATGGTAGGTTTTTATGTGTATATTAATTCACAGGCTGACCCAAGGTTCTATCGCTAACGGTTCGATTTCTACGTCATACAGGGTGGGGTTAACCGACTAAAAGGGATAAGTGTCCATATCTATTGAACCAAGCAAGATAGAATCGAATTTATTTTTACAGATGGTAGGTTTTTATGTGTGTATTAATCCACAGGCTGATCTAAGGTTCTATCGCTAACGGTTCAATTTCTACGTTATAGTGGTTGGGGTTAACCGACTAAAAGGAATAAGTATCCATATCTATTGAACCAAGCAAGATAGATTCGATTTTGTTTTTGCAGATGATAGGTTTTTATGTGTATATTAATCCACAAGCTGATCCAAGGTTCTATCGTTAACGGTTCAATTTCTACGTCAAAGTGGATGGGGTTAACCGACTAAAAGGGATAAGTGTCCATATCTATTGTGGGTGGGATTAACCGACTAAAAGGGATAAGTGTCCATATCTATTGAACCAAGCAAGATAGAATCGATTTTGTTTTTGCAGATGGTAGGTTTTTATGCGTATATTAATCCACAAGCTGACCCAAGGTTCTATCGTTAACGGTTCAATTTCTACGTCAAAGTGGATGGGGTTAACCGTCTAAAAGGGATAAGTGTCCATATCTATTGTGGGTGGGGTTAACCGACTAAAAGGGATAAGTGTCCATATCTATTGAACCAAGCAAGATAGAATCGATTTTGTTTTTGCAGATGCTAGGTTTTTATGTGTATATTAATCCACAAGCTGAGCCAAGGTTCTATCGTTAACGATTCAATTTCTACGCCAAAGTAGGTGGGGTTAACCGACTAAAAGGGATAAGTGTCCATATCTATTGAACCAAGCAAGATAGAATCGATTTTGTTTTTGCAGATGCTAGGTTTTTATGTGTATATTAATCCACAAGCTGAGCCAAGGTTCTATCGTTAACGATTCAATTTCTACGCCAAAGTGGGTGGGGTTAACCGACTAAAAGGGATAAGTGTCCATATCTATTGAACCAAGCAAGATAGAATCGATTTTGTTTTTGCAGATGATAGGTTTTTATGTGTATATTAATTCACAAGTTAATACAAGGTTCTATCGTTAAGGGTTCAATTTCTACGTCAAAGTGGATGGGGTTAACCGACTAAAAGGGATAAGTGTCCATATCTATTGTGGGTGGGGTTAACCGACTAAAAGGGATAAGTGTCCATATCTATTGTGGGTGGGGTTAACCGACTATAAGGGATAAGCGTCCATATCTATTGAACCAAGCAAGATAGAATCGATTTTGTTTTTGCAGATGATAGGTTTTTATGTGTATATTAATCCACAAGTTAATACAAGGTTCTATCGTTAAGGGTTCAATTTCTACGTCAAAGTGGATGGGGTTAACCGTCTAAAAGGGATAAGTGTCCATATCTATTGTGGGTGGGGTTAACCGACTAAAAGGGATAAGTGTCCATATCTATTGAACCAAGCAAGATAGAATCGATTTTGTTTTTGCAGATGCTAGGTTTTTATGTGTATATTAATCCACAAGCTGATCCAAGGTTCTATCGTTAACGATTGAATTTCTACGCCAAAGTGAGTGGGGTTAACCGACTAAAAGGGATAAGTGTCCATATCTATTGAACCAAGCAAGATAGAATCGATTTTGTTTTTGCAGATGATAGGTTTTTATGTGTATATTAATCCACAAGCTAATACAAGGTTCTATCGTTAACGGTTCAACTTCTACGTCAAAGTGGATGGGGTTAACCGACTAAAAGGGATAAGTGTCTATATCTATTGTGGGTGGGGTTAACCGACTAAAAGGGATAAGCGTCCATATCTATTGAACCAAGCAAGATAGAATCGATTTTGTTTTTGAACATGATAGGTTTTTATGTGTATATTAATCCACAAGCTAATACAAGGTTCTATCGTTAACGGTTCAATTTCTACGTCAAAGTGGATGGGGTTAACCGACTAAAAGGGATAAGTGTCCATATCTATTGAACCAAGCAAGATAGAATCGATTTTGTTTTTGCAGATGATAGGCTTTTATGTGTATATTAATCCACAAGCTAATACAAGGTTCTATCGTTAACGGTTCAGTTTCTACGTTAAAGTGGATGGGGTTAACCGACTAAAAGGGATAAGTGTCCATATCTATTGTGGGTGGGATTAACCGACTAAAAGGGATAAGCGTCCATATCTATTGAACCAAGCAAGATAGAATCGATTTTGTTTTTGAACATGATAGGTTTTTATGTGTATATTAATCCACAAGCTAATACAAGGTTCTATCGTTAACGGTTCAATTTCTACGTCAAAGTGGATGGGGTTAACCGACTAAAAGGGATAAGTGTCCATATCTATTGAACCAAGCAAGATAGAATCGATTTTGTTTTTGAACATGATAGGTTTTTATGTGTATATTAATCCACAAGCTAATACAAGGTTCTATCGTTAACGGTTCAGTTTCTACGTCAAAGTGGATGGGGTTAACCGACTAAAAGGGATAAGTGTCCATATCTATTGTGGGTGGGATTAACCGACTAAAAGGGATAAATGTCCATATCTATTGAACCAAGCAAGATAGAATCGATTTTGTTTTTGCAGATGGTAGGTTTTTATGTGTATATTAATCCACAAGCTGAGCCAAGGTTCTATCGTTATCGGTTCAATTTCTACGTCAAAGTGGATGGGGTTAACCGTCTAAAAGGGATAAGTGTCCATATCTATTGTGGGTGGGGTTAACCGACTATAAGGGATAAGTGTCCATATCTATTGAACCAAGCAAGATAGAATCGATTTTGTTTTTGCAGATGATAGTTTTTTATGTGTATATTAATCCACAAGCTGATCCAAGGTTCTATCAATAACGATTCAATTTCTACGCCAAAGTGGGTGGGGTTAACCGACTAAAAGGGATAAGTGTCCATATCTATTGAACCAAGCAAGATAGAATCGATTTTGTTTTTGCAGGTGATAGGTTTTTATGTGCATATTAATCCACAGGCTGATCCAAGGTTCTATCGTTAACGATTCAATTTCTACGCCAAAGTGGGTGGGGTTAACCGACTAAAAGGGATAAGTGTCCATATCTATTGAACCAAGCAAGATAGAATCGATTTTGTTTTTGCAGATGATAGGTTTTTATGTGTATATTAATCCACAAGTTAATACAATGTTCTATCGTTTAGGGTTCAATTTCTACGTCAAAGTGGATGGGGTTAACCGATTAAAAGGGATAAGTGTCTATATCTATTGTGGGTGGGGTTAACCGACTAAAAGGGATAAGTGTCCATATCTATTGAACCAAGCAAGATAGAATCGATTTTGTTTTTGCAGATGATAGGTTTTTATGCGTATATTAATCCACAAGCTGATCCAAGGCTCTATCTTTAATGGTTCAATTTCTACGTAATAGTGGGTGGGGTTAACCGACTAAAAGGGATAAGTATACATATCTATTGAACCAAGCAAGATAGAATCAAATATATTTTTGCAGATGGAAGGTTTTTATGTGTATATTAATCCACAAGCTGATCCAAGGCTCTATCTTTAATGGTTCAATTTCTACGTAATAGTGGGTGGGGTTAACCGACTAAAAGGGATAAGTATACATATCTATTGAACCAAGCAAGATAGAATCGATTTTGTTTTTGAAGATGATAGGTTTTTATGTGTATATTAATCCACGAGCTGATCCAAGGTTCTATCGTTAACGGTTCAATTTCTACGTCATACTGGGTGGGGTTAACCGACTAAAAGGCATAAGTGTCCATATATATTGAACCAAGCAAGACAGAATCGATTTTATTTTTGCAGATGGTAGGTTTTTATGTGTATACTAATCCACAAGCTGACCTAAGTTTCTATCGTTAACGGTTCAATTTCTACGTTATAGTGGGTGTGGTTAACCGACTAAAAGGGATAAGTATACATATCTATTGAACCAAGCAAGATAGAATCGAATTTATTTTTGCAGATGGTAGGTTTTTATGTGTATATTAATTCACAGGCTGATCCAAGGTTCTATCGCTAACGATTCGATTTCTACGTCATACTGGGTGCGGTTAACCGTCTAAAAGGGATAAGTGTCCATATCTATTTTGGGTGGGGTTAACCGAATAAAAGGGATAAGTGTCCATATATATTGAACCAAGCAAGACAGAATCGATTTTATTTTTGCAGATGGTAGGTTTTTATGTGTATATTAATCCACAAGCTGACCTAAGTTTCTATTGTTAGCGGTTCAATTTCTACGTTATAGTGGGTGGGGTTAACCGACTAAAAGGGATAAGTATACATATCTATTGAACCAAGCAAGATAGAATCAAATATATTTTTGCAGATGGTAGGTTTTTATGTGTATATTAATCCACAAGCTGATCCAAGGCTCTATCTTTAACGGTTCAATTTCTACGTCAAAGTGGATGGGGTTAACCGACTAAAAGGGATAAGTGTCCATATCTATTGAATCAAGCAAGATAGAATCGATTTTGTTTTTGCAGATGATAGGTTTTTATGTGTATATTAATCCACGAGCTGATCCAAGGTTCTATCGTTAACGATTCAATTTCTACGCCAAAGTGGGTGGGGTTAACCGACTAAAAGGGATAAGTGTCCATATCTATTGAACCAAGCAAGATAGAATCGATTTTTTTTTTTGCAGATGATAGGTTTTTATGTGTATATTAATCCACAAGTTAATACAAGGTTCTATCGTTAAGGGTTCAATTTCTACGTCAAAGTGGATGGGGTTAACCGATTAAAAGGGATAAGTGTCTATATCTATTGTGGGTGGGGTTAACCGACTAAAAGGGATAAGCGTCCATATCTATTGAACCAAGCTAGATAGAATCGATTTTTTTTCTGAAGGTGATAGGTTTTTATGTGTATATTAATCCACAAGCCAATACAAAGTTCTATCGTTAACGGTTAAATTTCTACGTCATACTGGGTGGGGTTAACCGACTAAAAGGGACAAGTGTCCATATATATTGAACCAAGCAAGACAGAATCGATTTTATTTTTGCAGATGGTAGGTTTTTATCTGTATATTAATCCACAAGCTGACCTAAGTTTCTATCGTTAACGGTTCAATTTCTACGTTATAGTGGGTGGGGTTAACCGACTAAAAGGGATAAGTATACATATCTATTGAACCAAGCAATGGTAGATTCGAATTTATTTTTGCAGATGGTAGGTTTTTATGTGTATATTAATTCACAGGCTGACCCAAGGTTCTATCGCTAACGGTTCGATTTCTACGTCATACTGGGTTGGGTTAACCGACTAAAAGGGATAAGTGTCCATATCTATTGAACCAAGCAAGATAGAATCGAATTTATTTTTACAGATGGTAGGTTTTTATGTGTGTATTAATCCACAGGCTGATCTAAGGTTCTATCGCTAACGGTTCAATTTCTACGTTATAGTGGTTGGGGTTAACCGACTAAAAGGAATAAGTATCCATATCTATTGAACCAAGCAAGATAGATTCGATTTTGTTTTTGCAGATGATAGGTTTTTATGTGTATATTAATCCACAAGCTGATCCAAGGTTCTATCGTTAACGGCTCAATTTCTACGTCAAAGTGGATGGGGTTAACCGACTAAAAGGGATAAGTGTCCATATCTATTGTGGGTGGGATTAACCGACTAAAAGGGATAAGTGTCCATATCTATTGAACCAAGCAAGATAGAATCGATTTTGTTTTTGCAGATGGTAGGTTTTTATGCGTATATTAATCCACAAGCTGACCCAAGGTTCTATCGTTAACGGTTCAATTTCTACGTCAAAGTGGATGGGGTTAACCGTCTAAAAGGGATAAGTGTCCATATCTATTGTGGGTGGGGTTAACCGACTAAAAGGGATAAGTGTCCATATCTATTGAACCAAGCAAGATAGAATCGATTTTGTTTTTGCAGATGCTAGGTTTTTATGTGTATATTAATCCACAGGCTGATCCAAGGTTCTATCGTTAACGATTGAATTTCTACGCCAAAGTGAGTGGGGTTAACCGACTAAAAGGGATAAGTGTCCATATCTATTGAACCAAGCAAGATAGAATCGATTTTGTTTTTGAACATGATAGGTTTTTATGTGTATATTAATCCACAAGCTAATACAAGGTTCTATCGTTAACGGTTCAGTTTCTACGTCAAAGTGGATGGGGTTAACCGACTAAAAGGGATAAGTGTCCATATCTATTGTGGGTGGGGTTAACCGACTAAAAGGGATAAGTGTCCATATCTATTGAACCAAGCAAGATAGAATCGATTTTGTTTTTGAACATGATAGGTTTTTATGTGTATATTAATCCACAAGCTAATACAAGGTTCTATCGTTAAAGGTTCAGTTTCTACGTCAAAGTGGATGGGGTTAACCGACTAAAAGGGATAAGTGTCCATATCTATTGAGGGTGGGGTTAACCGACTATAAGGGATAAGTGTCCATATCTATTGAACCAAGCAAGATAGAATCGATTTTGTTTTTGCAGATGATAGGTTTTTATATGTATATTAATCCACAAGCTGACCCAAGGTTCTATCATTAACGATTCAATTTCTACGCCAAAGTGGGTGGGGTTAACCGACTAAAAGGGATAAGTGTCCATATCTATTGAACCAAGCAAGATAGAATCGATTTTGGTTTTGCAGATGATAGGTTTTTATGTGTATATTAATCCACAAGCTGATCCAAGGTTCTATCGTTAACGATTCAATTTCTACGCCAAAGTGGGTGGGGTTAACCGACTAAAAGGGATAAGTGTCCATATCTATTGAAACAAGCAAGATAGAATCGATTTTGTTTTTGCAGATGATAGGTTTTTATGTGTATATTAATCCACAGGCTGATCCAAGGTTCTGTCGTTAACGGTTAAATTTCTACGTCATACTGGGTGGGGTTAACCGACTAAAAGGGATAAGTGTCCATATATATTGAACCAAGCAAGACAGAATCGATTTTATTTTTGCAGATGGTAGGTTTTTATGTGTATATTAATTCACAGGCTGATCCAAGGTTCTATCGCTAACGGTTCGATTTCTACGTCATACTGGGTGGGGTTAACCGACTAAAAGGGATAAGTGTCCATATCTATTGAACCAAGCAAGATAGAATCGAATTTATTTTTACAGATGGTAGGTTTTTATGTGTGTATTAATCCACAGGCTGATCTAAGGTTCTATCGCTAACGGTTCAATTTCTACGTTATAGTGGTTGGGGTTAACCGACTAAAATGAATAAGTATCCATATCTATTGAACCAAGCAAGATAGATTCGATTTTGTTTTTGCAGATGATAGGTTTTTATGTGTATATTAATCCACAAGCTGATCCAAGGTTCTATCGTTAACGATTCAATTTCTACGCCAAAGTGGGTGGGGTTAACCGACTAAAAGGGATAAGTGTCCATATCTATTGAAACAAGCAAGATAGAATCGATTTTGTTTTTGCAGATGATAGGTTTTTATGTGTATATTAATCCACAGGCTGATCCAAGGTTCTGTCGTTAACGGTTAAATTTCTACGTCATACTGGGTGGGGTTAACCGACTAAAAGGGATAAGTGTCCATATATATTGAACCAAGCAAGACAGAATCGATTTTATTTTTGCAGATGGTAGGTTTTTATGTGTATATTAATTCACAGGCTGATCCAAGGTTCTATCGCTAACGGTTCGATTTCTACGTCATACTGGGTGGGGTTAACCGACTAAAAGGGATAAGTGTCCATATCTATTGAACCAAGCAAGATAGAATCGAATTTATTTTTACAGATGGTAGGTTTTTATGTGTGTATTAATCCACAGGCTGATCTAAGGTTCTATCGTTAACGGTTCAATTTCTACGTCAAAGTGGATGGGGTTAACCGACTAAAAGGGATAAGTGTTAATATCTATTGTGGGTGGGATTAACCGACTAAAAGGGATAAGTGTCCATATCTATTGAACCAAGCAAGATAGAATCGATTTTGTTTTTGCAGATGGTAGGTTTTTATGCGTATATTAATCCACAAGCTGACCCAAGGTTCTATCGTTAACGGTTCAATTTCTACGTCAAAGTGGATGGGGTTAACCGTCTAAAAGGGATAAGTGTCCATATCTATTGTGGGTGGGGTTAACCGACTAAAAGGGATAAGTGTCCATATCTATTGAACCAAGCAAGATAGAATCGATTTTGTTTTTGCAGATGCTAGGTTTTTATGTGTATATTAATCCACAAGCTGATCCAAGGTTCTATCGTTAACGATTGAATTTCTACGCCAAAGTGAGTGGGGTTAACCGACTAAAAGGGATAAGTGTCCATATCTATTGAACCAAGCAAGATAGAATCGATTTTGTTTTTGCAGATGATAGGTTTTTATGTGTATATTAATCCACAAGCTAATACAAGGTTCTATCGTTAACGGTTCAATTTCTACGTCAAAGTGGATGGGGTTAACCGACTAAAAGGGATAAGTGTCTATATCTATTGTGGGTGGGGTTAACCGACTAAAAGGGATAAGCGTCCATATCTATTGAACCAAGCAAGATAGAATCGATTTTGTTTTTGAACATGATAGGTTTTTATGTGTATATTAATCCACAAGCTAATACAAGGTTCTATCGTTAACGGTTCAATTTCTACGTCAAAGTGGATGGGGTTAACCGACTAAAAGGGATAAGTGTCCATATCTATTGAACCAAGCAAGATAGAATCGATTTGGTTTTTGCAGATGATAGGCTTTTATGTGTATATTAATCCACAAGCTAATACAAGGTTCTATCGTTAACGGTTCAGTTTCTACGTTAAAGTGGATGGGGTTAACCGACTAAAAGGGATAAGTGTCCATATCTATTGTGGGTGGGATTAACCGACTAAAAGGGATAAGCGTCCATATCTATTGAACCAAGCAAGATAGAATCGATTTTGTTTTTGAACATGATAGGTTTTTATGTGTATATTAATCCACAAGCTAATACAAGGTTCCATCGTTAACGGTTCAATTTCTACGTCAAAGTGGATGGGGTTAACCGACTAAAAGGGATAAGTGTCCATATCTATTGAACCAAGCAAGATAGAATCGATTTTGTTTTTGAACATGATAGGTTTTTATGTGTATATTAATCCACAAGCTAATACAAGGTTCCATCGTTAACGGTTCAATTTCTACGTCAAAGTGGATGGGGTTAACCGACTAAAAGGGATAAGTGTCCATATCTATTGAACCAAGTAAGATAGAATCGATTTTGTTTTTGCAGATGATAGGTTTTTATGTGTATATTAATCCACAAGTTAATACAAGGTTCTATCGTTAAGGGTTCAATTTCTACGTCAAAGTGGATGGGGTTAACCGATTAAAAGGGATAAGTGTCTATATCTATTGTGGGTGGGGTTAACCGACTAAAAGGGATAAGCGTCCATATCTATTGAACCAAGCTAGATAGAATCGATTTTTTTTCTGAAGGTGATAGGTTTTTATTTGTATATTAATCCACAAGCCAATACAAAGTTCTATCGTTAACGGTTCAATTTCTACGTCAAAGTGGATGAGGTTAACCGACTAAAAGGGATAAGATTCCATATCTATTTAATCAAGCAAGATAGAATCGATTTTGTTTTTGCAGATGATAGGTTTTTATGTGTATATTAATCCACGAGCTGATCCAAGGTTCTATCGTTAACGGTTCAATTTCTACGTCAAAGTGGATGGGGTTAACCGACTAAAAGGGATAAGTGTCCATATCTATTTTGGGTGGGGTTAACCGACTAAAAGGGATAAGTGTCCATATCTATTGAACCAAGCAAGATAGAATCGATTTTGTTTTTGCAGATGATAGGTTTTTATGCGTATATTAATCCACAAGCCGATCCAAGGCTCTATCTCTTCTACGTCATAGTGGGTGGGGTTAACCGACTAAAAGGGATAAGTATACATATCTATTGAACCAAGCAAGATAGAATCAAATATATTTTTGCAGATGGAAGGTTTTTATGTGCATATTAATCCACAAGCTGATCCAAGGCTCTATCTTTAATGGTTCAATTTCTACGTAATAGTGGGTGGGGTTAACCGACTAAAAGGGATAAGTATACATATCTATTGAACCAAGCAAGATAGAATCGATTTTGTTTTTGAAGATGATAGGTTTTTATGTGTATATTAATCCACGAGCTAATCCAAGGTTCTATCGTTAACGGTTCAATTTCTACGTCATACTGGGTGGGGTTAACCGACTAAAAGGCATAAGTGTCCATATATATTGAACCAAGCAAGACAGAATCGATTTTATTTTTGCAGATGGTAGGTTTTTATGTGTATACTAATCCACAAGCTGACCTAAGTTTCTATCGTTAACGGTTCAATTTCTACGTTATAGTGGGTGTGGTTAACCGACTAAAAGGGATAAGTATACATATCTATTGAACCAAGCAAGATAGAATCGAATTTATTTTTGCAGATGGTAGGTTTTTATGTGTATATTAATTCACAGGCTGATCCAAGGTTCTATCGCTAACGGTTCGATTTCTACGTCATACTGGGTGCGGTTAACCGTCTAAAAGGGATAAGTGTCCATATCTATTTTGGGTGGGGTTAACCGACTAAAAGGGATAAGTGTCCATATATATTGAACCAAGCAAGACAGAATCGATTTTATTTTTGCAGATGATAGGTCTTTATGTGTATATTAATCCACAAGCTGACCTAAGTTTCTATTGTTAACGGTTCAATTTCTACGTTATAGTGGGTGGGGTTAACCGACTAAAAGGGATAAGTATACATATCTATTGAACCAAGCAAGATAGAATCAAATATATTTTTGCAGATGGTAGGTTTTTATGTGTATATTAATCCACAAGCTGATCCAAGGCTCTATCTTTAACGGTTCAATTTCTACGTCAAAGTGGATGGGGTTAACCGACTAAAAGGGATAAGTGTCCATATCTATTGAATCAAGCAAGATAGAATCGATTTTGTTTTTGCAGATGATAGGTTTTTATGTGTATATTAATCCACGAGCTGATTCAAGGTTCTATCGTTAACGGTTCAATTTCTACGTCAAAGTGGATGGGGTTAACCGACTAAAAGGGATAAGTGTCCATATCTATTGAACCAAGCAAGATAGAATCGATTTTTTTTTTTTTGCAGATGATAGGTTTTTATGTGTATATTAATCCACAAGCTGATCCAAGGTTCTATCGTTAACGGTTCAATTTCTACGTCAAAGTGGGTGGGGTTAACCGACAAAAAGGGATAAGTGTCCATATCTATTGAACCAAGCAAGATAGAATCGATTTTATTTTTGCAGATGGTAGGTTTTTATGTGCGTATTAATCCACAAGCTGACCTAAGTTTCTATCGTTAACGGTTCAATTTCTACGTTATAGTGGGTGGGGTTAACCAACTAAAAGGGATAAGTATAGATATCTATTTAACCAAGCAAGATAGAATCGAATATATTTTTGCAGATGGTAGGTTTTTATGTGTATATTAATCCACAAGCTGATCCAAGTCTCTATCTTTAACGGTTCAATTTCTACGTCAAAGTGGATGGGGTTAACCGACTAAAACGGATTAGTGTCCATATCTATTGAATCAAGCAAGATAGAATCGATTTTGTTTTTGCAGATGGTAGGTTTTTATGTGTATATAAATCCACAAGCTGATCCAAGGTTCTATCGTTAACGGTTAAATTTCTACGTCATACTGGGTGGGGTTAACCGACTAAAAGGGATAAGTGTCCATATATATTGAACCAAGCAAGACAGAATCGATTTTATTTTTGCAGATGGTAGGTTTTTATGTGTATATTAATCCACAAGCTTCTGTAAATGAGAATAAAATTGTCATTAAACCGAAAAAGAAGGGCAAAAAAGCTAAGGTAACCAAGGAAGCTCTAAAAAAAGTTGTCGAACCTAACGAAGGCCTTGTTAAAAATGTTAAAGAAGTAAATAGTGGTGCCATTATTGTAGAATGTAAAAATAAAGACGCCTGTGAAAAAGTCCAGCTAAAGGTAAGAGAAGGTATTGGAAACGATTACGAAGCAGAGAAAACAAAAAATAAGGATGAAATAAAAAAGAAAATAAAAATTGTTGGTTTAACTGAAAAAGTTAGCAATGAGCGTTTGGTAGAATGCTTAACTAAGCAAAATGACTCATGTAACGGATTTTAAAGTGTTAAAACTGTATGAAAATACCAATCGTAGAGAAGTAAGCTACATTGCGTTAGTGGAAACAGATGCAGTAACATTCGATAATGTGTTGCAACAAAAGAAACTATATATAGAGTGGGATACTTGCGTCGCTTACGAGCATATAAGTGTTTTGAGGTGTTTTAAATGTCTGGGATATAAGCACAAAGCAGCTGAGTGCACAAATAAAGTAGCTTGCAGCAAATGTGCTGGACCCCATGATAGCAAAGAGTGCACATCTAACATTGTTAAATGTGTAAACTGTAGCGAACTTGTTCAAAAAAAAGTTATTGACGTCGATGTTAGCCATTACGCTTTCAGCAAAGATTGTCCTGCGTATAAAAAATATTCGCAGCCAAGAAATAAGGCACGAGTTTAGCAACGAATACCAGAGGAGCTAAGTTGTATATATTTAAATATTTGTAGTATCGTCGCCAATAAAGCTGAACTAGAGCGTCTGATAGATGTACATAAACCACATTTAATATTTTGTTCGGAGACTTGTTCGACTGAAGAAATAACGAATCAAGAGCTACAGATACAAACATATAAACTTGTACGGTGCGATTCCCACAGCAGGCACACAGGCGGTGTGCTAATATATATAAATGAAACAATTGAATACTCAATAAGTTATAACAGAACATTAAACAAGAACATCTGGTGTATCATACTAAAAGTTAAAAATATTTTCCCCCAATATCAAATAGCTCTGATATATCACTCACCGAGCTCAAGTGATGCAGAATTTATAACGTACTTATACGACATTTTAAATAATAACTGCGTAACACAGGATAATATTATCTTCGTGGGCGATTTCAATATAAACCTTTACAAGAGCACAACTTATAGTAAACAGTTAGTTGACTTATTTCAATCCTTTGCTATGGAGCAAAAAATAGATTTTTATACACGAAAGGGCGATAAGACAGATACATTGATCGACTTGTTATTTACAGATAGTAGCTCTATATCATGTTTAAAATTAGAAGAGTTTCAGATTTCAGATCATGAAACGATTAAATTCAAAATCAAATTACATAAGCTATTTCAGATGAGAACGAAGAGAACAATAATTTCCTGGGAAAATTATGCAAGCGACAGCCTTGTTAATGAATTACGACAGCTTAACTACACTGACTTTGAAAATCTGAGCATCGAAAATAAGGCAACATTCCTATGTAATACGCTATCAAGCGCAGTGACCACCCTGACATACTCTAAAGAAGTCAGTGTCAAACTTATGAACAAGTGGTATGATTTTGAGCTGGCTAACTTAAATAAACGTAAGCTAAATCTTTACAAGATCAGCCTATCCACTGGAGAATGGTGTGAATATTATATTGCGAAACGCCAATATAAACGGCTAATTAAGATAAAAAAAAAGCCAAGTACATGGAAAACAAAATCAACCATAGTGCTGGTGATAGTAAGGTCATGTGGAAAAACTTGAAAAATTCCATAAGCATGGCTAAAGAAAATAATGGTATTAAAAAAATTAAAATAAACGACCAACTCTACACAGAGGAAAATGAAATAGCGCAGTCTTTGAATGACTATTTCATTGATAGTATATTGGAGATTAGCATGAATATTCCTACTTCTTTTAGTAATGAAGGTACTATAGATGAGCAAAATGGCCGTAATGTTTTTAAGTTTCAGAAAGTTTCCACTTCAGAGATAGTTGATATAGTAAGTAAGTTTAAAAATAAAATTGGAGGGAAGAAACTTGTGTCGGAAGGAGTCGTTAAAGATTCCATAACGTATACAGGTTTTTTCTATTCTCAGCTTGTTAATGAGAGCTTAGATAAAGGTCTCGTTCCTAGTTTATGGAAATCTTCTATAGTTGTGCCATTAGAAAAAGTGAAAAATACCATCAAAGCTGAGGAGATAAGACCTATTAACACGTTACAATGTGATGAAAAAATTTTGGAAACAGTGGTAAAAAATCAGCTGGTAAAATATTTAGAAGATAATGTAATTATTATACCTCAACAATCTGGTTTTCGAAAAAAACATTCATGTGAAAGTGCTTTGAATTTGGTTTTAGCTAACTGGAAAGAAGACTTAAGCAGGAAAAAACACATATTAGCTGTGTTTTTGGATTTAAAGCGTGCATTCGAGACGATCGACCAAAAATTAATGCTGAAAAAGCTTTCTTGCATTGGCGTTTCTGGTATAGAACTAAAATGGTTTCAAGACTTCCTAATTAACAGATACCAAAGAACAGTGATTGGAACGTCCGTATCGGATAAAAGGGAGGTACCTGTTGGTCTACCTCAAGGGTCTGTGCTGGCACCCATAATGTTCAATATATATATTAATGATATAATTAGCTCCATTAAGCACTGTGAAATAAAATTGTTTGCTGATGATACATTGCTGATGATAAGTGGGAACAATATTACTGAAATATATGCTAAGCTACAAGAAGATCTTAACAGCGTATATGGTTGGTTATGCGTAAACAGACTAAAAGTGAATGTCAATAAAACGAAATTTATGGTTATATCTAGACGCAATTTTCAATACAATGAGCTACAAAACTTAAATATAAATAACGAACTAATTGAAAAAGTCAGCATTATAAAATACTTGGGAATAAAAATAGATGATAAGCTGAATTTCAACGAGCACGTGGATTATACGGTAGGAAAAATAGCGAAAAAGTTATATTTTACACAACGAACCTGCAAATATTTAAATACAAGGTATAAAATCATCGTCTACAGATCTATAATCGAACCTAATTTTATTTATTGCCCAACTATATTTTTCATCTTGCGAGATAGTCAGATATACAAGCTACAAAAGCAACAGAACCGCGCTATGAGATTCATTCTCAAAGAACGGTATGACACACCTATCAGAGACATGCTATGCTCTCTTAATTGGCTTAGCATTAGACAGCAACTTTTTTATTATACCATAAAATTTATTAAAAACATAATAGAAGGAACTTTGCCTGCGTATTTGAGGACTAATATAAAATATGTAAAAGATGTGCACTCTGTAAATACTCGTAACAAAAATGATTTTAATCTGCCGGCTTATAAAACTGAAGCAGACAAATGTAATCTGTATTATAAAGGTCTTAAATCATATAATGAACTACCGATTGATATTAAATCATGTCATTCCAATAAATTTAAACAAAAATTGTACAATTATTGCAGAACACTACCAATTTAGTGCTGGACAGGCGGACTTCCATAGCATCGATAGAAGTGCAGCGAAACTATACTGCTGTGTAGCGCCAAGACTTCCAAGCTCTTGTGCGCATACAAAAAAGGTTGCCGAAGCACATACTGAAACGCATCACTCGATTAACTCAGTGCATCGCCGTGCAGATGTTGCCTTCGCGCTTTACTAACATGCGTAAAATGCCTACATACTACATAATCGCAACGCTTTGTTCGCATGATCTGGAAGTCTCCCATCCATAGTACTCCAAGGTAGGACATAGATGTAATTATTCTAGATTGCATAGTCCAGAAGACAATTATAAACATGTAAAATAAATTTAAGTTAGGCTTAGGAAAGCCGTAATAAATAAATACATTATACATTATACAAGCTGACCTAAGTTTCTATCGTTAACGGTTCAATTTCTACGTTATAGTGGGTGGGGTTAACCGACTAAAAGGGATAAGTATACATATCTATTGAACCAAGCAATGGTAGATTCGAATTTATTTTTGCAGATGGTAGGTTTTTATGTGTATATTAATTCACAGGCTGATCCAAGGTTCTATCGCTAACGGTTCGATTTCTACGTCATACTGGGTGGGGTTAACCGACTAAAAGGGATAAGTGTCCATATCTATTGAACCAAGCAAGATAGAATCGAATTTATTTTTACAGATGGTAGGTTTTTATGTGTATATTAATCCACAGGCTGATCCAAGGTTCTATCGCTAACGGTTCGATTTCTACGTCATACTGGGTGGGAATAACCGAATAAAAGGGATAATTGTCCATATCTATTGACCCAAGTAAGATAGAATCGCTTTTGTTTCTGCAGATGATAAGTTTTTATGTGTATATTAATCCACAAGCTGACCTAAGTTTCTATCGTTAACGGTTCAATTTCTACGTTATAGTGGGTGGGGTTAACCGACTAAAAGGGATAAGTATACATATCTATTGAACCAAGCAAGATAGAATCGAATTTATTTTTGCAGATGATAGGGTTTTATGTGTATATTAATCCACAAGCTGACCTAGGTTTCTATCGTTAACGGTTCAATTTCTACGTTATAGTGGGTGGGGTTAACCGACTAAAAGGGATAAGTATACATATCTATTGAACCAAGCAAGATAGAATCGAATTTATGTTTGCAGATGGTAGGTTTTTATGTGTATATTAATCCACAAGCTAATACATGGTTCTATCGTTATCGGTTCAATTTCTACGTCAAAGTGGATGGGGTTAACCGACTAAAAGGGATAAGTGTCCATATCTATTGTGGGTGGGGTTAACCGACTAAAAGGGATAAGTGTCCATATCTATTGAACCAAGCAAGACAGAATCGATTTTGTTTTTGCAGATGATAGGTTTTTATGTGTATATTAATCCACAAGCTGATCCAAGGTTCTATCGTTAACGATTCAATTTCTACGCCAAAGTGGGTGGAGTTAACCGACTAAAAGGGATAAGTGTCCATATTTATTGAACCAAGCAAGATAGAATCGATTTTGTTTTTGCAGATGATAGGTTTTTATGTGTATATTAATCCACAAGCTGAACTAAGTTTCTATCGTTAACGGTTCAATTTCTACGTTATAGTGGGTGGGGTTAACCGACTAAAAGGGATAAGTATACATATCTATTGAACCAAGCAAGATAGAATCGAATTTATTTTTGCAGATGGTAGGTTTTTATGTGTATATTAATCCACAAGCTGATCCAAGGTTCTATCGTTAACGGTTCAATTTCTTCGTCATACTGGGTGGGGTTAACCCACTAAAAGGGATAAGTGTCCATATATATTGAACCAAGCAAGACAGAATCTTTTTTATTTTTGCAGATGGTAGGTTTTTATGTGTATATTAATCCACAGGCTGATCCAAGGTTCTATCGCTAACGGTTCGATTTCTACGTCATACTGGGTGGGAATAACCGACTAAAAGGGATAAGGGTCCATATCTATTGAACCAAGCAAGATAGAATCGATTTTATTTTTGCAGATGGTAGATTTTTATGTGTGTATTAATCCACAATCTGATCTAAGGTTCTATCGCTAACGGTTCAATTTCTACGTCAAAGTGGGTGGGATTAACCGACTAAAAGGGATAAGTGTCCATATCTATTGAACCAAGCAAGATAGATTCGATTTTGTTTTTGCAGATTATAGGTTTTTATGTGTGTATTAATCCACAAGCTGATCCAAGGTTCTACCGCTAACGGTTCAATTTCTACGTCATACTGGGTGGGGTTAACCGACTAAAAGGGATAAGTGTCCATATCTATTGAACCAAGCAAGATAGAATCGATTTTATTTTTGCAGATGGTAGGTTTTTATGTGCATATTAATCCACAGGCTGATCTAAGGTTCTATCGCTAACGGTTCAATTTCTACGTTATAGTGGTTGGGGTTAACCGACTTAAAGGAATAAGTATCCATATCTATTGAACCAAGCAAGATAGAATCGATTTTGTTTTTGCAGATGATAGGTTTTTATGCGTATATTAATCCAGAAGCTAATACAAGGTTCTATCGTTAACGGTTCAATTTCTACGTCAAAGTGGATGGGGTTAACCGTCTAAAAGGGATAAGTGTCCATATCTATTGTGGGTGGGGTTAACCGACTAAAAGGGATAAGTGTCCATATCTATTGAACCAAGCAAGATAGAATCGATTTTGTTTTTGCAGATGCTAGGTTTTTATGTGTATATTAATCCACAAGCTGATCCAAGGTTCTATCGTTAACGATTCAATTTCTACGCCAAAGTGGGTGGGGTTAACCGACTAAAAGGGATAAGTGTCCATATCTATTGAACCAAGCAAGATAGAATCGATTTTGTTTTTGCAGATGATAGGTTTTTATGTGTATATTAATCCACAAGTTAATACAAGGTTCTACCCTTAAGGGTTCAATTTCTACGTCAAAGTGGATGGGGTTAACCGACTAAAAGGGATAAGTGTCCATATCTATTGAACCAAGCAAGATAGAATCGATTTTGTTTTTGAACATGATAGGTTTTTATGTGTATATTAATCCACAAGCTAATACGAGGTTCTATCGTTAACGGTTCAGTTTCTACGTCAAAGTGGATGGGGTTAACCGACTAAAAGGGATAAGTGTCCATATCTATTGTGGGTGGGGTTAACCGACTATAAGGGATAAGTGTCCATATCTATTGAACCAAGCAAGATAGAATCGATTTTGTTTTTGCAGATGATAGGTTTTTTTGTGTATATAAATCCACAAGCTGATCCAAGGTTCTATCATTAACGATTCAATTTCTACGCCAAAGTGGGTGGGGTTAACCGACTAAAAGGGATAAGTGTCCATATCTATTGTGGGTGGGGTTAACCGACTAAAAGGGATAAGTGTCCATATCTATTGAACCAAGCAAGATAGAATCGATTTTGTTTTTGCAGATGCTAGGTTTTTATGTGTATATTAATCCACAAGCTGATCCAAGGTTCTATCGTTAACGATTGAATTTCTACGCCAAAGTGAGTGGGGTTAACCGACTAAAAGAGATAAGTGTCCATATCTATTGAACCAAGCAAGATAGAATCGATTTTGTTTTTGAACATGATAGGTTTTTATGTGTATATTAATCCACAAGCTAATACAAGGTTCTATCGTTAACGGTTCAGTTCCTACGTCAAAGTGGATGGGGTTAACCGACTAAAAGGGATAAGTGTCCATATCTATTGTGGGTGGGGTTAACCGACTAAAAGGGATAAGTGTCCATATCTATTGAACCAAGCAAGATAGAATCGATTTTTTTTTTGAACATGATAGGTTTTTATGTGTATATTAATCCACAAGCTAATACAAGGTTCTATCGTTAACGGTTCAGTTTCTACGTCAAAGTGGATGGGGTTAACCGACTAAAAGGGATAAGTGTCCATATCTATTGTGGGTGGGGTTAACCGACTAAAAGGGAGAAGTGTCCATATCTATTGAACCAAGCAAGATAGAATCGATTTTGTTTTTGAACATGATAGGTTTTTATGTGTATATTAATCCACAAGCTGATCCAAGGTTCTATCGTTAACGATTCAATTTCTACGCCAAAGTGGGTGGGGTTAACCGACTAAAAGGGATAAGTATCCATATCTATTGAACCAAGCAAGATAGAATCGATTTTGTTTTTGCAGATGATAGGTTTTTATGTGTATATTAATCCACAAGCTGATCCAAGGTTCTGTCGTTAACGGTTAAATTTCTACGTCATACTGGGTGGGGTTAACCGACTAAAAGGGATAAGTGTCCATATATATTGAACCAAGCAAGACAGAATCGATTTTATTTTTGCAGATGGTAGGTTTTTATGTGTATATTAATCCACAAGCTGACCTAAGTTTCTATCGTTATCGGTTCAATTTCTACGTTATAGTGGGTGGGGTTAACCGACTAAAAGGGATAAGTATACATATCTATTGAACTAAGCAATGGTAGATTCGAATTTATTTTTGCAGATGGTAGGTTTTTATGTGTATATTAATTCACAGGCTGATCCAAGGTTCTATCGCTAACGGTTCGATTTCTACGTCATACTGGGTGGGGTTAACCGACTAAAAGGGATAAGTGTCCATATCTATTGAACCAAGCAAGATAGAATCGAATTTATTTTTACAGATGGTAGGTTTTTATGTGTGTATTAATCCACAGGCTGATCTAAGGTTCTATCGCTAACGGTTCAATTTCTACGTTATAGTGGTTGGGGTTAACCGACTAAAAGGAATAAGTATCCATATCTATTGAACCAAGCAAGATAGATTCGATTTTGTTTTTGCAGATGATAGGTTTTTATGTGTATATTAATCCACAAGCTGATCCAAGGTTCTATCGTTAACGGTTCAATTTCTACGTCAAAGTGGATGGGGTTAACCGACTAAAAGGGATAAGTGTCCATATCTATTGTGGGTGGGATTAACCGACTAAAAGGGATAAGTGTCCATATCTATTGAACCAAGCAAGATAGAATCGATTTTGTTTTTGCAGATGGTAGGTTTTTATGCGTATATTAATCCACAAGCTGACCCAAGGTTCTATCGTTAACGGTTCAATTTCTACGTCAAAGTGGATGGGGTTAACCGTCTAAAAGGGATAAGTGTCCATATCTATTGTGGGTGGGGTTAACCGACTAAAAGGGATAAGTGTCCATATCTATTGAACCAAGCAAGATAGAATCGATTTTGTTTTTGCAGATGCTAGGTTTTTATGTGTATATTAATCCACAAGCTGATCCAAGGTTCTATCGTTAACGATTGAATTTCTACGCCAAAGTGAGTGGGGTTAACCGACTAAAAGGGATAAGTGTCCATATCTATTGAACCAAGCAAGATAGAATCGATTTTGTTTTTGCAGATGATAGGTTTTTATGTGTATATTAATCCACAAGCTAATACAAGGTTCTATCGTTAACGGTTCAATTTCTACGTCAAAGTGGATGGGGTTAACCGACTAAAAGGGATAAGTGTCTATATCTATTGTGGGTGGGGTTAACCGACTAAAAGGGATAAGCGTCCATATCTATTTAACCAAGCAAGATAGAATCGATTTTGTTTTTGAACATGATAGGTTTTTATGTGTATATTAATCCACAAGCTAATACAAGGTTCTATCGTTAACGGTTCAGTTTCTACGTTAAAGTGGATGGGGTTAACCGACTAAAAGGGATAAGTTTCCATATCTATTGTGGGTGGGATTAACCGACTAAAAGGGATAAGCGTCCATATCTATTGAACCAAGCAAGATAGAATCGATTTTGTTTTCGAACATCATAGGTTTTTATGTGTATATTAATCCACAAGCTAATAAAAGGTTCTATCGTTAACGGTTCAATTTCTACGTCAAAGTGGATGGGGTTAACCGACTAAAAGGGATAAGTGTCCATATCTATTGAACCAAGCAAGATAGAATCGATTTTGTTTTTGAACATGATAGGTTTTTATGTGTATATTAATCCACAAGCTAATACAAGGTTCTATCGTTAACGGTTCAGTTTCTACTTCAAAGCGGATGGGGTTAACCGACTAAAAGGGATAAGTGTCCATATCTATTGTGGGTGGGATTAACCGACTAAAAGGGATAAATGTCCATATCTATTGAACCAAGCAAGATAGAATCGATTTTGTTTTTGCAGATGGTAGGTTTTTATGTGTATATTAATCCACAAGCTGAGCCAAGGTTCTATCGTTATCGGTTCAATTTCTACGTCAAAGTGGATGGGGTTAACCGTCTAAAAGGGATAAGTGTCCATATCTATTGTGGGTGGGGTTAACCGACTATAAGGGATAAGTGTCCATATCTATTGAACCAAGCAAGATAGAATCGATTTTGTTTTTGCAGATGATAGGTTTTTATGTGTATATTAATCCACAAGCTGAGCCAAGGTTCTATCGTTAACGGTTCAATTTCTACGTCAAAGTGGATGGGGTTAACCGACTAAAAGGGATAAGTGTCCATATCTATTTAATCAAGCAAGATAGAATCGATTTTGTTTTTGCAGATGATAGGCTTTTATGTGTATATTAATCCACGAGCTGATCCAAGGTTCTATCGTTAACGGTTCAATTTCTACGTCAAAGTGGATGGGGTTAACCGACTAAAAGGGATAAGTGTCCATATCTATTTTGGGTGGGGTTAACCGACTAAAAGGGATACGTGTCCATATCTATTGAACCAAGCAAGATAGAATCGATTTTGTTTTTGCAGATGATAGGTTTTTATGCGTACATTAATCCACAAGCCGATCCAAGGCTCTATCTCTTCTACGTCATAGTGGGTGGGGTTAACCGACTAAAAGGGATAAGTATACATATCTATTGAACCAAGCAAGATAGAATCAAATATATTTTTGCAGATGGAAGGCTTTTATGTGTATATTAATCCACAAGCTGATCCAAGGCTCTATCTTTAATGGTTCAATTTCTACGTAATAGTGGGTGGGGTTAACCGACTAAAAGGGATAAGTATACATATCTATTGAACCAAGATAGAATCGATTTTTTTTTGCAGATGATAGGTTTTTATGTGTATATTAATCCACAAGCTGATCCAAGGTTCTATCGTTAACGGTTCAATTTCTACGTCAAAGTGGGTGGGGTTAACCGACTAAAAGGGATAAGTGTCCATATCTATTGAACCAAGCAAGATAGGATCGATTTTGTTTTTGCAGATGATAGGTTTTTATGTGCATATTAATCCACAAGCTGATCCAAGGTTCTATCGTTAACGATTCAATTTCTACGCCAAAGTGGGTGGGGTTAACCGACTAAAAGGGATAAGTGTCCATATCTATTGAACCAAGCAAGATAGAATCGATTTTTTTTTTGCAGATGATAGGTTTTTATGTGTATATTAATCCACAAGTTAATACAAGGTTCTATCGTTAAGGGTTCAATTTCTACGTCAAAGTGGATGGGGTTAACCGACTAAAAGGGATAAGTGTCTATACCTATTGTGGGTGGGGTTAACCGACTAAAAGGGATAAGCGTCCATATCTATTGAACCAAGCTAGATAGAATCGATTTTTTTTCTGAAGATGATAGGTTTTTATGTGTATATTAATCCACAAGCCAATACAAGGTTCTATCGTTAACGGTTCAATTTCTACGTCAAAGTGGATGGGGTTAACCGACTAAAAGGGATAAGTGTCCATATCTATTTAATCAAGCAAGATAGAATCGATTTTGTTTTTGCAGATGATAGGTTTTTATGTGTATATTAATCCACGAGCTGATCCAAGGTTCTATCGTTAACGGTTCAATTTCTACGTCAAAGTGGATGGGGTTAACCGACTAAAAGGGATAAGTGTCCATATCTATTTTGGGTGGGGTTAACCGACTAAAAGGGATAAGTGTCCATATCTATTGAACCAAGCAAGATAGAATCGATTTTGTTTTTGCAGATGATAGGTTTTTATGCGTATATTAATCCACAAGCCGATCCAAGGCTCTATCTCTTCTACGTCATAGTGGGTGGGGTTAACCGACTAAAAGGGATAAGTATACATATCTATTGAACCAAGCAAGATAGAATCAAATATATTTTTGCAGATGGAAGGCTTTTATGTGTATATTAATCCACAAGCTGATCCAAGGCTCTATCTTTAATGGTTCAATTTCTACGTAATATTGGGTGGGGTTAACCGACTAAAAGGGATAAGTATACATATCTATTGAACCAAGCAAGATAGAATCGATTTTGTTTTTGAAGATGATAGGTTTTTATGTGTATATTAATCCACGAGCTGATCCAAGGTTCTATCGTTAACGGTTCAATTTCTACGTCATACTGGGTGGGGTTAACCGACTAAAAGGCATAAGTGTCCATATATATTGAACCAAGCAAGACAGAATCGATTTTATTTTTGCAGATGGTAGGTTTTTATGTGTATACTAATCCACAAGCTGACCTAAGTTTCTGTCGTTAACGGTTCAATTTCTACGTTATAGTGGGTGTGGTTAACCGACTAAAAGGGATAAGTATACATATCTATTGAACCAAGCAAGATAGAATCGAATTTATTTTTGCAGATGGTAGGTTTTTATGTGTATATTAATTCACAGGCTGATCCAAGGTTCTATCGCTAACGGTTCGATTTCTACGTCATACTGGGTGCGGTTAACCGACTAAAAGGGATAAGTGTCCATATCTATTTTGGGTGGGGTTAACCGACTAAAAGGGAGTGTCCATATATATTGAACCAAGCAAGACAGAATCGATTTTATTTTTGCAGATGGTAGGTTTTTATGTGTATATTAATCCACAAGCTGACCTAAGTTTCTATTGTTAACGGTTCAATTTCTACGTTATAGTGGGTGGGGTTAACCGACTAAAAGGGATAAGTGTCCATAATTATTGAATCAAGCAAGATAGAATCGATTTTGTTTTTGCAGATGATAGGTTTTTATGCGTATATTAATCCACAAGCCAATACAAGGTTCTTTCGTTAACGGTTCAATTTCTACGTCAAAGTGGATGGGGTTAACCGACTAAAAGGGATAAGTGTCCATATCTATTTAATCAAGCAAGATAGAATCGATTTTGTTTTTGCAGATGATAGGTTTTTATGTGTATATTAATCCACGAGCTGATCCAAGGTTCTATCGTTAACGGTTCAATTTCTACGTCAAAGTGGATGGGGTTAACCGACTAAAAGGGATAAGTGTCCATATCTATTTTGGGTGGGGTTAACCGACTAAAAGGGATAAGTGTCCATATCTATTAAACCAAGCAAGATAGAATCGATTTTGTTTTTGCAGATGATAGGTTTTTATGCGTATATTAATCCACAAGCCGATCCAAGGCTCTATCTCTTCTACGTCATAGTGGGTGGGGTTAACCGTCTAAAAGGGATAAGTATACATATCTATTGAACCAAGCAAGATAGAATCAAATATATTTTTGCAGATGGTAGGTTTTTATGTGTATATTAATCCACAAGCTGATCCAAGGCTCTATCTTTAACGGTTCAATTTCTACGTCAAAGTGGATGGGGTTAACCGACTAAAAGGGATAAGTGTCCATATCTATTGAATCAAGCAAGATAGAATCGATTTTGTTTTTGCAGATGATAGGTTTTTATGTGTATATTAATCCACGAGCTGATCCAAGGTTCGTTCTATCGTTAACGGTTCAATTTCTACGTCAAAGTGGATGGGGTTAACCGACTAAAAGGGATAAGTGTCCATATCTATTGAACCAAGCAAGATAGAATCGATTTTTTTTTGCAGATGATAGGTTTTTATGTGTATATTAATCCACAAGCTGATCCAAGGTTCTATCGTTAACGGTTCAATTTCTACGTCAAAGTGGGGTGGGGTTAACCGACAAAAAGGGATAAGTGTCCATATCTATTTTGGGTGGGGTTAACCGACTAAAAGGGATAAGTGTCCATATCTATTGAACCAAGCAAGATAGAATCGATTTTGTTTTTGCAGATGATAGGTTTTTATGCGTATATTAATCCACAAGCCGATCCAAGGCTCTATCTCTTCTACGTCATAGTGGGTGGGGTTAACCGACTAAAAGGGATAAGTATACATATCTATTGAACCAAGCAAGATAGAATCAAATATATTTTTGCAGATGGAAGGCTTTTATGTGTATATTAATCCACAAGCTGATCCAAGGCTCTATCTTTAACGGTTCAATTTCTACGTCAAAGTGGATGGGGTTAACCGTCTAAAAGGGATAAGTATACATATCTATTGAACCAAGCAAGATAGAATCAAATATATTTTTGCAGATGGTAGGTTTTTATGTGTATATTAATCCACAAGCTGATCCAAGGCTCTATCTTTAACGGTTCAATTTCTACGTCAAAGTGGATGGGGTTAACCGACTAAAAGGGATAAGTGTCCATATCTATTGAATCAAGCAAGATAGAATCGATTTTGTTTTTGCAGATGATAGGTTTTTATGTGTGTATTAATCCACGAGCTGATCCAAGGTTCTATCGTTAACGGTTCAATTTCTACGTCAAAGTGGATGGGGTTAACCGACTAAAAGGGATAAGTGTCCATATCTATTGAACCAAGCAAGATAGAATCGATTTTTTTTTGCAGATGATAGGTTTTTATGTGTATATTAATCCACAAGCTGATCCAAGGTTCTATCGTTAACGGTTCAATTTCTACGTCAAAGTGGGTGGGGTTAACCGACAAAAAGGGATAAGTGTCCATATCTATTTTGGGTGGGGTTAACCGACTAAAAGGGATAAGTGTCCATATATATTGAACCAAGCAAGATAGAATCGATTTTGTTTTTGCAGATGATAGGTTTTTATGCGTATATTAATCCACAAGCCGATCCAAGGCTCTATCTCTTCTACGTCATAGTGGGTGGGGTTAACCGACTAAAAGGGATAAGTATACATATCTATTGAACCAAGCAAGATAGAATCAAATATATTTTTGCAGATGGAAGGCTTTTATGTGTATATTAATCCACAAGCTGATCCAAGGCTCTATCTTTAATGGTTCAATTTCTACGTAATAGTGGGTGGGGTTAACCGACTAAAAGGGATAAGTATACATATCTATTGAACCAAGATAGAATCGATTTTTTTTTGCAGATGATAGGTTTTTATGTGTATATTAATCCACAAGCTGATCCAAGGTTCTATCGTTAACGGTTCAATTTCTACGTCAAAGTGGGTGGGGTTAACCGACTAAAAGGGATAAGTGTCCATATCTATTGAACCAAGCAAGATAGAATCGATTTTGTTTTTGCAGATGATAGGTTTTTATGTGCATATTAATCCACAAGCTGATCCAAGGTTCTATCGTTAACGATTCAATTTCTACGCCAAAGTGGGTGGGGTTAACCGACTAAAAGGGATAAGTGTCCATATCTATTGAACCAAGCAAGATAGAATCGATTTTTTTTTTTGCAGATGATAGGTTTTTATGTGTATATTAATCCACAAGCTAATACAAGGTTCTATCGTTAAGGGTTCAATTTCTACGTCAAAGTGGATGGGGTTAACCGACTAAAAGGGATAAGTGTCTATACCTATTGTGGGTGGGGTTAACCGACTAAAAGGGATAAGCGTCCATATCTATTGAACCAAGCTAGATAGAATCGATTTTTTTTTCTGAAGATGATAGGTTTTTATGTGTATATTAATCCACAAGCCAATACAAGGTTCTATCGTTAACGGTTCAATTTCTACGTCAAAGTGGATGGGGTTAACCGACTAAAAGGGATAAGTGTCCATATCTATTTAATCAAGCAAGATAGAATCGATTTTGTTTTTGCAGATGATAGGTTTTTATGTGTATATTAATCCACGAGCTGATCCAAGGTTCTATCGTTAACGGTTCAATTTCTACGTCAAAGTGGATGGGGTTAACCGACTAAAAGGGATAAGTGTCCATATCTATTTTGGGTGGGGTTAACCGACTAAAAGGGATAAGTGTCCATATCTATTGAACCAAGCAAGATAGAATCGATTTTGTTTTTGCAGATGATAGGTTTTTATGCGTATATTAATCCACAAGCCGATCCAAGGCTCTATCTCTTCTACGTCATAGTGGGTGGGGTTAACCGACTAAAAGGGATAAGTATACATATCTATTGAACCAAGCAAGATAGAATCAAATATATTTTTGCAGATGGAAGGCTTTTATGTGTATATTAATCCACAAGCTGATCCAAGGCTCTATCTTTAATGGTTCAATTTCTACGTAATATTGGGTGGGGTTAACCGACTAAAAGGGATAAGTATACATATCTATTGAACCAAGCAAGATAGAATCGATTTTGTTTTTGAAGATGATAGGTTTTTATGTGTATATTAATCCACGAGCTGATCCAAGGTTCTATCGTTAACGGTTCAATTTCTACGTCATACTGGGTGGGGTTAACCGACTAAAAGGCATAAGTGTCCATATATATTGAACCAAGCAAGACAGAATCGATTTTATTTTTGCAGATGGTAGGTTTTTATGTGTATACTAATCCACAAGCTGACCTAAGTTTCTGTCGTTAACGGTTCAATTTCTACGTTATAGTGGGTGTGGTTAACCGACTAAAAGGGATAAGTATACATATCTATTGAACCAAGCAAGATAGAATCGAATTTATTTTTGCAGATGGTAGGTTTTTATGTGTATATTAATTCACAGGCTGATCCAAGGTTCTATCGCTAACGGTTCGATTTCTACGTCATACTGGGTGCGGTTAACCGACTAAAAGGGATAAGTGTCCATATCTATTTTGGGTGGGGTTAACCGACTAAAAGGGAGTGTCCATATATATTGAACCAAGCAAGACAGAATCGATTTTATTTTTGCAGATGGTAGGTTTTTATGTGTATATTAATCCACAAGCTGACCTAAGTTTCTATTGTTAACGGTTCAATTTCTACGTTATAGTGGGTGGGGTTAACCGACTAAAAGGGATAAGTGTCCATAATTATTGAATCAAGCAAGATAGAATCGATTTTGTTTTTGCAGATGATAGGTTTTTATGCGTATATTAATCCACAAGCCAATACAAGGTTCTTTCGTTAACGGTTCAATTTCTACGTCAAAGTGGATGGGGTTAACCGACTAAAAGGGATAAGTGTCCATATCTATTTAATCAAGCAAGATAGAATCGATTTTGTTTTTGCAGATGATAGGTTTTTATGTGTATATTAATCCACGAGCTGATCCAAGGTTCTATCGTTAACGGTTCAATTTCTACGTCAAAGTGGATGGGGTTAACCGACTAAAAGGGATAAGTGTCCATATCTATTTTGGGTGGGGTTAACCGACTAAAAGGGATAAGTGTCCATATCTATTAAACCAAGCAAGATAGAATCGATTTTGTTTTTGCAGATGATAGGTTTTTATGCGTATATTAATCCACAAGCCGATCCAAGGCTCTATCTCTTCTACGTCATAGTGGGTGGGGTTAACCGTCTAAAAGGGATAAGTATACATATCTATTGAACCAAGCAAGATAGAATCAAATATATTTTTGCAGATGGTAGGTTTTTATGTGTATATTAATCCACAAGCTGATCCAAGGCTCTATCTTTAACGGTTCAATTTCTACGTCAAAGTGGATGGGGTTAACCGACTAAAAGGGATAAGTGTCCATATCTATTGAATCAAGCAAGATAGAATCGATTTTGTTTTTGCAGATGATAGGTTTTTATGTGTATATTAATCCACGAGCTGATCCAAGGTTCTATCGTTAACGGTTCAATTTCTACGTCAAAGTGGATGGGGTTAACCGACTAAAAGGGATAAGTGTCCATATCTATTGAACCAAGCAAGATAGAATCGATTTTTTTTTTGCAGATGATAGGTTTTTTATGTGTATATTAATCCACAAGCTGATCCAAGGTTCTATCGTTAACGGTTCAATTTCTACGTCAAAGTGGGTGGGGTTAACCGACAAAAAGGGATAAGTGTCCATATCTATTTTGGGTGGGGTTAACCGACTAAAAGGGATAAGTGTCCATATCTATTGAACCAAGCAAGATAGAATCGATTTTGTTTTTGCAGATGATAGGTTTTTATGCGTATATTAATCCACAAGCCGATCCAAGGCTCTATCTCTTCTACGTCATAGTGGGTGGGGTTAACCGACTAAAAGGGATAAGTATACATATCTATTGAACCAAGCAAGATAGAATCAAATATATTTTTGCAGATGGAAGGCTTTTATGTGTATATTAATCCACAAGCTGATCCAAGGCTCTATCTTTAACGGTTCAATTTCTACGTCAAAGTGGATGGGGTTAACCGTCTAAAAGGGATAAGTATACATATCTATTGAACCAAGCAAGATAGAATCAAATATATTTTTGCAGATGGTAGGTTTTTATGTGTATATTAATCCACAAGCTGATCCAAGGCTCTATCTTTAACGGTTCAATTTCTACGTCAAAGTGGATCGGGTTAACCGACTAAAAGGGATAAGTGTCCATATCTATTGAATCAAGCAAGATAGAATCGATTTTGTTTTTGCAGATGATAGGTTTTTATGTGTATATTAATCCACGAGCTGATCCAAGGTTCTATCGTTAACGGTTCAATTTCTACGTCAAAGTGGATGGGGTTAACCGACTAAAAGGGATAAGTGTCCATATCTATTGAACCAAGCAAGATAGAATCGATTTTTTTTTGCAGATGATAGGTTTTTATGTGTATATTAATCCACAAGCTGATCCAAGGTTCTATCGTTAACGGTTCAATTTCTACGTCAAAGTGGGTGGGGTTAACCGACAAAAAGGGATAAGTGTCCATATCTATTTTGGGTGGGGTTAACCGATTAAAAGGGATAAGTGTCCATATATATTGAACCAAGCAAGATAGAATCGATTTTGTTTTTGCAGATGATAGGTTTTTATGCGTATATTAATCCACAAGCCGATCCAAGGCTCTATCTCTTCTACGTCATAGTGGGTGGGGTTAACCGACTAAAAGGGATAAGTATACATATCTATTGAACCAAGCAAGATAGAATCGAATTTATTTTTGCAGATGGTAGGTTTTTATGTGTATATTAATCCACAAGCTGATCCAAGGTTCTATCGTTAACGGTTCAATTTCTACGTCAAAGTGGGTGGGGTTAACCGACAAAAAGGGATAAGTGTCCATATCTATTTTGGGTGGGGTTAACCGACTAAAAGGGATAAGTGTCCTTATCTATTGAACCAAGCAAGATAGAATCGATTTTGTTTTTGCAGATGATAGGTTTTTATGCGTATATTAATCCACAAGCCGATCCAAGGCTCTATCTCTTCTACGTCATAGTGGGTGGGGTTAACCGACTAAAAGGGATAAGTATACATATCTATTGAACCAAGCAAGATAGAATCAAATATATTTTTGCAGATGGAAGGTTTTTATGCGTATATTAATCCACAAGCCGATCCAAGGCTCTATCTCTTCTACGTCATAGTGGGTGGGGTTAACCGTCTAAAAGGGATAAGTATACATATCTATTGAACCAAGCAAGATAGAATCAAATATATTTTTGCAGATGGTAGGTTTTTATGTGTATATTAATCCACAAGCTGATCCAAGGCTCTATCTTTAACGGTTCAATTTCTACGTCAAAGTGGATGGGGTTAACCGACTAAAAGGGATAAGTGTCCATATCTATTGAATCAAGCAAGATAGAATCGATTTTGTTTTTGCAGATGATAGGTTTTTATGTGTATATTAATCCACGAGCTGATCCAAGGTTCTATCGTTAACGGTTCAATTTCTACGTCAAAGTGGATGGGGTTAACCGACTAAAAGGGATAAGTGTCCATATCTATTGAACCAAGCAAGATAGAATCGATTTTTTTTTGCAGATGATAGGTTTTTATGTGTATATTAATCCACAAGCTGATCCAAGGTTCTATCGTTAACGGTTCAATTTCTACGTCAAAGTGGGTGGGGTTAACCGACAAAAAGGGATAAGTGTCCATATCTATTTTGGGTGGGGTTAACCGACTAAAAGGGATAAGTGTCCATATCTATTGAACCAAGCAAGATAGAATCGATTTTGTTTTTGCAGATGATAGGTTTTTATGTGCATATTAATCCACAAGCTAATCCAAGGTTCTATCGTTAACGATTCAATTTCTACGCCAAAGTGGGTGGGGTTAACCGACTAAAAGGGATAAGTGTCCATATCTATTGAACCAAGCAAGATAGAATCGATTTTTTTTTTTGCAGATGATAGGTTTTTATGTGTATATTAATCCACAAGTTAATACAAGGTTCTATCGTTAAGGGTTCAATTTCTACGTCAAAGTGGATGGGGTTAACAGACTAAAAGGGATAAGTGTCTATACCTATTGTGGGTGGGGTTAACCGACTAAAAGGGATAAGCGTCCATATCTATTGAACCAAGCTAGATAGAATCGATTTTTTTTCTGAAGATGATAGGTTTTTATGTGTATATTAATCCACAAGCCAATACAAGGTTCTATCGTTAACGGTTCAATTTCTACGTCAAAGTGGATGGGGTTAACCGACTAAAAGGGATAAGTGTCCATATCTATTTAATCAAGCAAGATAGAATCGATTTTGTTTTTGCAGATGATAGGTTTTTATGTGTATATTAATCCACGAGCTGATCCAAGGTTCTATCGTTAACGGTTCAATTTCTACGTCAAAGTGGATGGGGTTAACCGACTAAAAGGGATAAGTGTCCATATCTATTTTGGGTGGGGTTAACCGACTAAAAGGGATAAGTGTCCATATCTATTGAACCAAGCAAGATAGAATCGATTTTGTTTTTGCAGATGATAGGTTTTTATGCGTATATTAATCCACAAGCCGATCCAAGGCTCTATCTCTTCTACGTCATAGTGGGTGGGGTTAACCGACTAAAAGGGATAAGTATACATATCTATTGAACCAAGCAAGATAGAATCAAATATATTTTTGCAGATGGAAGGCTTTTATGTGTATATTAATCCACAAGCTGATCCAAGGCTCTATCTTTAATGGTTCAATTTCTACGTAATAGTGGGTGGGGTTAACCGACTAAAAGGGATAAGTATACATATCTATTGAACCAAGCAAGATAGAATCGATTTTGTTTTTGAAGATGATAGGTTTTTATGTGTATATTAATCCACGAGCTGATCCAAGGTTCTATCGTTAACGGTTCAATTTCTACGTCATACTGGGTGGGGTTAACCGACTAAAAGGCATAAGTGTTCATATATATTGAACCAAGCAAGACAGAATCGATTTTATTTTTGCAGATGGTAGGTTTTTATGTGTATACTAATCCACAAGCTGACCTAAGTTTTTGTCGTTAACGGTTCAATTTCTACGTTATAGTGGGTGTGGTTAACCGACTAAAAGGGATAAGTATACATATCTATTGAACCAAGCTAGATAGAATCGAATTTATTTTTGCAGATGGTAGGTTTTTATGTGTATATTAATTCACAGGCTGATCCAAGGTTCTATCGCTAACGGTTCGATTTCTACGTCATACTGGGTGCGGTTAACCGACTAAAAGGGATAAGTGTCCATATCTATTTTGGGTGGGGTTAACCGACTAAAAGGGAGTGTCCATATATATTGAACCAAGCAAGACAGAATCGATTTTATTTTTGCAGATGGTAGGTTTTTATGTGTATATTAATCCACAAGCTGACCTAAGTTTCTATTGTTAACGGTTCAATTTCTACGTTATAGTGGGTGGGGTTAACCGACTAAAAGGGATAAGTGTCCATATCTATTGAATCAAGCAAGATAGAATCGATTTTGTTTTTGCAGATGATAGGTTTTTATGCGTATATTAATCCACAAGCCGATCCAAGGCTCTATCTCTTCTACGTCATAGTGGGTGGGGTTAACCGTCTAAAAGGGATAAGTATACATATCTATTGAACCAAGCAAGATAGAATCAAATATATTTTTGCAGATGGTAGGTTTTTATGTGTATATTAATCCACAAGCTGATCCAAGGCTCTATCTTTAACGGTTCAATTTCTACGTCAAAGTGGATGGGGTTAACCGACTAAAAGGGATAAGTGTCCATATCTATTGAATCAAGCAAGATAGAATCGATTTTGTTTTTGCAGATGATAGGTTTTTATGTGTATATTAATCCACGAGCTGATCCAAGGTTCTATCGTTAACGGTTCAATTTCTACGTCAAAGTGGATGGGGTTAACCGACTAAAAGGGATAAGTGTCCATATCTATTGAACCAAGCAAGATAGAATCGATTTTTTTTTGCAGATGATAGGTTTTTATGTGTATATTAATCCACAAGCTGATCCAAGGTTCTATCGTTAACGGTTCAATTTCTACGTCAAAGTGGGTGGGGTTAACCGACAAAAAGGGATAAGTGTCCATATCTATTGAACCAAGCAAGATAGAATCGATTTTATTTTTGCAGATGGTAGGTTTTTATGTGTATATTAATCCACAGGCTGACCTAAGTTTCTATCGTTAACGGTTCAATTTCTACGTTATAGTGGGTGGGGTTAACCGACTAAAAGGGATAAGTATAGATATCTATTTAACCAAGCAAGATAGAATCGATTTTTTTTTGCAGATGATAGGTTTTTATGTGTATATTAATCCACAAGCTGATCCAAGGTTCTATCGTTAACGGTTCAATTTCTACGTCAAAGTGGGTGGGGTTAACCGACTAAAAGGGATAAGTGTCCATATCTATTGAACCAAGCAAGATAGAATCGATTTTTTTTTGCAGATGGTAGGTTTTTATGTGTATATTAATCCACAAGCTGATCCAAGGTTCTATCGTTAACGGTTCAATTTCTACGTCAAAGTGGGTGGGGTTAACCGACAAAAAGGGATAAGTGTCCATATCTGTTGAATCAAGCAAGATAGAATCGATTTTGTTTTTGAAGATGATAGGTTTTTATGTGTATATTAATCCACGAGCTGATCCAAGGTTCTATCGTTAACGGTTCAATTTCTACGTCAAAGTGGATGGGGTTAACCGACTAAAAGGGATAAGTGTCCATATCTATTGAACCAAGCAAGATAGAATCGATTTTTTTTTGCAGATGGTAGGTTTTTATGTGTATATTAATCCACAAGCTGATCCAAGGTTCTATCGTTAACGGTTCAATTTCTACGTCAAAGTGGGTGGGGTTAACCGACAAAAAGGGATAATTGTCCATATCTATTGAATCAAGCAAGATAGAATCGATTTTGTTTTTGCAGATGATAGGTTTTTATGTGTATATTAATCCACAAGCTGATCCAAGGTTCTATCATTAACGATTCAATTTCTACGCCAAAGTGGGTGGGGTTAACCGACTAAAAGGGATAATTGTCCATATCTATTGAACCAAGCAAGATAGAATCGATTTTGTTTTTGCAGATGATAGGTTTTTATGTGCATATTAATCCAGAAGCTGATCCAAGGTTCTATCGTTAACGATTCAATTTCTACGCCAAAGTGGGTGGGGTTAACCGACTAAAAGGGATAAGTGTCCATATCTATTGAACCAAGCAAGATAGAATCGATTTTTTTTTGCAGATGATAGGTTTTTATGTGTATATTAATCCACAAGCTGATCCAAGGTTCTATCGTTAACGGTTCAATTTCTACGTCAAAGTGGGTGGGGTTAACCGACAAAAAGGGATAAGTGTCCATATCTATTGAATCAAGCAAGATAGAATCGATTTTGTTTTTGCAGATGATAGGTTTTTATGTTTATATTAATCCACAAGCTGATCCAAGGTTCTATCATTAACGATTCAATTTCTACGCCAAAGTGGGTGGGGTTAACCGACTAAAAGGTATAAGTGTCCATATCTATTGAACCAAGCAAGATAGAATCGATTTTATTTTTGCAGATGGTAGGTTTTTATGTGTATATTAATCCACAAGCTGACCTAAGTTTCTATCGTTAACGGTTCAATTTCTACGTTATAGTGGGTGGGGTTAACCGACTAAAAGGGATAAGTGTAGATATCTATTTAACCAAGCAAGATAGAATCGATTTTTTTTGCAGATGGTAGGTTTTTATGTGTATATTAATCCACAAGCTGACCTAAGTTTCTATCGTTAACGGTTCAATTTCTACGTTATAGTGGGTGGGGTTAACCGACTAAAAGGGATAAGTATAGATATCTATTTAACCAAGCAAGATAGAATCGAATATATTTTTGCAGATGGTAGGTTTTTATGTGTATATTAATCCACAAGCTGATCCAAGTCTCTATCTTTAACGGTTCAATTTCTACGTCAAAGTGGATGGGGTTAACCGACTAAAAGGGATAAGTGTCCATATATATTGAACCAAGCAAGACAGAATCGATTTTATTTTTGCAGATGGTAGGTTTTTATGTGTATATTAATCCACAAGCTTCTGTAAATGAGAATAAAATTGTCATTAAACCGAAAAAGAAGGGCAAAAAAGCTAAGGAAACCAAGGAAGCTCTAAAAAAAGTTGTCGAACCTACCGAAGGCCTTGTTAAAAATGTTAAAGAAGTAAATAGTGGTGCCATTATTGTAGAATGTAAAAATAAAGACGCCTGTGAAAAAGTCCAGCTAAAGGTAAGAGAAGGTATTGGAAACGATTAAGAAGCAGAGAAAACAAAAAATAAGGATGAAATAAAAAAGAAAATAAAAATTGTTGGTTTAACTGAAAAAGTTAGCAATGAGCGTTTGGTAGAATGCTTAACTAAGCAAAATGACTCATGTAACGGAAAGGATTTTAAAGTGTTAAAACTGTATGAAAATACCAATCGTAGAGAAGTAAGCTACATTGCGTTAGTGGAAACAGATGCAGTAACATTCGATAATGTGTTGCAACAAAAGAAACTATATATAGAGTGGGATACTTGCGTCGCTTACGAGCATATAAGTGTTTTGAGGTGTTTTAAATGTCTGGGATATAAGCACAAAGCAGCTGAGTGCACAAATAAAGTAGCTTGCAGCAAATGTACTGGACCCCATGATAGCAAAGAGTGCACATCTAACATTATTAAATGTGTAAACTGTAGCGAACTTGTTCAAAAAAAAGTTATTGACGTCGATGTTAGCCATTACGCTTTCAGCAAAGATTGTCCTGCGTATAAAAAATATTCGCAGCCAAGAAATAAGGCACGAGTTTAGCAACGAATACCAGAGGAGCTAAGTTGTATATATTTAAATATTTGTAGTATCGTCGCCAATAAAGCTGAACTAGAGCGTCTGATAGATGTACATAAACCACAATTAATATTTTGTTCGGAGACTTGTTCGACTGAAGAAATAACGAATCAAGAGCTAAAGATACAAACATATAAACTTGTACGGTGCGGTTCCCACAGCAGGCACACAGGCGGTGTGCTAATATATATAAATGAAACAATTGAATACTCAATAAGTTATAACAGAACATTAAACAAGAACATCTGGTGTATCATACTAAAAGTTAAAAATATTTTCCCCCAATATCAAATAGCTCTGATATATCACTCACCGAGCTCAAGTGATGCAGAATTTATAACGTACTTATACGACATTTTAAATAATAACTGCGTAACACAGGATAATATTATCTTCGTGGGCGATTTCAATATAAACCTTTACAAGAGCACAACTTATAGTAAACAGTTAGTTGACTTATTTCGATCCTTTGCTATGGAGCAAAAAATAGATTTTTATACACGAAAGGGCGATAAGACAGATACATTGATCGACTTGTTATTTACAGATAGTAGCTCTATATCATGTTTAAAATTAGAAGAGTTTCAGATTTCAGATCATGAAACGATTAAATTCAAAATCAAATTACATAAGCTATTTCAGATGAGAACGAAGAGAACAATAATTTCCTGGGAAAATTATACAAGCGACAGCCTTGTTAATGAATTACGACAGCTTAACTACACTGACTTTGAAAATCTGAGCATCGAAAATAAGGCAACATTCCTATGTAATACGCTATCAAGCGCAGTGACCACCCTGACATACTCTAAAGAAGTCAGTGTCAAACTTATGAACAAGTGGTATGATTTTGAGCTGGCTAACTTAAATAAACGTAAGCTAAATCTTTACAAGATCAGCCTATCCACTGGAGAATGGTGTGAATATTATATTGCGAAACGCCAATATAAACGGCTAATTAAGATAAAAAAAAAGCCAAGTACATGGAAAACAAAATCAACCATAGTGCTGGTGATAGTAAGGTCATGTGGAAAAACTTGAAAAATTCCATAAGCATGGCTAAAGAAAATAATGGTATTAAAAAAATTAAAATAAACGACCAACTCTACACAGAGGAAAATGAAATAGCGCAGTCTTTGAATGACTATTTCATTGATAGTATATTGGAGATTAGCATGAATATTCCTACTTCTTTTAGTAATGAAGGTACTATAGATGAGCAAAATGGCCGTAATGTTTTTAAGTTTCAGAAAGTTTCCACTTCAGAGATAGTTGATATAGTAAGTAAGTTTAAAAATAAAATTGGAGGGAAGAAACTTGTGTCGGAAGGAGTCGTTAAAGATTCCATAACGTATACAGGTTTTTTCTATTCTCAGCTTGTTAATGAGAGCTTAGATAAAGGTCTCGTTCCTAGTTTATGGAAATCTTCTATAGTTGTGCCATTAGAAAAAGTGAAAAATACCATCAAAGCTGAGGAGATAAGACCTATTAACACGTTACAATGTGATGAAAAAATTTTGGAAACAGTGGTAAAAAATCAGCTGGTAAAATATTTAGAAGATAATGTAATTATTATACCTCAACAATCTGGTTTTCGAAAAAAACATTCATGTGAAAGTGCTTTGAATTTGGTTTTAGCTAACTGGAAAGAAGACTTAAGCAGGAAAAAACACATATTAGCTGTGTTTTTGGATTTAAAGCGTGCATTCGAGACGATCGACCAAAAATTAATGCTGAAAAAGCTTTCTTGCATTGGCGTTTCTGGTATAAAACTAAAATGGTTTCAAGACTTCCTAATTAACAGATACCAAAGAACAGTGATTGGAACGTCCGTATCGGATAAAAGGGAGGTACCTGTTGGTCTACCTCAAGGGTCTGTGCTGGCACCCATAATGTTCAATATATATACTAATGATATAACTAGCTCCATTAAGCACTGTGAATTAAAATTGTTTGCTGATGATACATTGCTGATGATAAGTGGGAACAATATTACTGAAATATATGCTAAGCTACAAGAAGATCTTAACAGCGTATATGGTTGGTTATGCGTAAACAGACTAAAAGTGAATGTCAATAAAACGAAATTTATGGTTATATCTAGACGCAATTTTCAAAACAATGAGCTACAAAACTTAAATATAAATAACGAACTAATTGAAAAAGTCAGCTTTATAAAATACTTGGGAATAAAAATAGATGATAAGCTGAATTTCAACGAGCACGTGGATTATACGGTAGGAAAAATAGCGAAAAAGTTATATTTTACACAACGAACCTGCAAATATTTAAATAGAAGGTATAAAATCATCGTCTACAGATCTATAATCGAACCTAATTTTATTTATTGCCCAACTATATTTTTCATCTTGCGAGATAGTCAGATATACAAGCTACAAAAGCAACAGAACCGCGCTATGAGATTCATTCTCAAAAAACGGTATGACACACCTATCAGAGACATGCTATGCTCTCTTAATTGGCTTAGCATTAGACAGAAACTTTTTTATTATACCATAAAATTTATTAAAAACATTATAGAAGGAACTTTGCCTGCGTATTTGAGGACTAATATAAAATATGTAAAAGATGTGCACTCTGTAAATACTCGTAATAAAAATGATTTTAATCTGCCGGCTTATAAAACTGAAGCAGACAAATGTAATCTGTATTATAAAGGTCTTAAATCATATAATGAACTACCGATTGATATTAAATCATGTCATTCCAATAAATTTAAACAAAAATTGTACAATTATTGCAGAACACTACCAATTTAGTGCTGGACAGGCGGACTTCCATAGCATCGATAGAAGTGCAGCGAAACTATACTGCTGTGTAGCGCCAAGACTTCCAAGCTCTTGTGCGCATACAAAAAAGGTTGCCGAAGCACATACTGAAACGCATCACTCGATTAACTCAGTGCATCGCCGTGCAGATGTTGCCTTCGCGCTTTACTAACATGCGTAAAATGCCTACATACTACATAATCGCAACGCTTTGTTCGCATGATCTGGAAGTCTCCCATCCATAGTACTCCAAGGTAGGACATAGATGTAATTATTCTAGATTGCATAGTCCAGAAGACAATTATAAACATGTAAAATAGATTTAAGTTAGGCTTAGGAAAGCCGTAATAAATAAATACATTATACATTATACAAGCTGACCTAAGTTTCTATCGTTAACGGTTCAATTTCTACGTTATAGTGGGTGGGGTTAACCGACTAAAAGGGATAAGTATACATATCTATTGAACCAAGCAATGGTAGATTCGAATTTATTTTTGCAGATGGTAGGTTTTTATGTGTATATTAATTCACAGGCTGATCCAAGGTTCTATCGCTAACGGTTCGATTTCTACGTCATACTGGGTGGGGTTAACCGACTAAAAGGGATAAGTGTCCATATCTATTGAACCAAGCAAGATAGAATCGAATTTATTTTTACAGATGGTAGGCTTTTATGTGTATATTAATCCACAAGCTGATCCAAGGTTCTATCGCTAACGGTTCGATTTCTACGTCATACTGGGTGGGAATAACCGAATAAAAGGGATAATTGTCCATATCTATTGACCCAAGTAAGATAGAATCGCTTTTGTTTCTGCAGATGATAAGTTTTTATGTGTATATTAATCCACAAGCTGACCTAAGTTTCTATCGTTAACGGTTCAATTTCTACGTTATAGTGGGTGGGGTTAACCGACTAAAAGGGATAAGTATACATATCTATTGAACCAAGCAAGATAGAATCGAATTTATTTTTGCAGATGATAGGGTTTTATGTGTATATTAATCCACAAGCTGACCTAGGTTTCTATCGTTAACGGTTCAATTTCTACGTTATAGTGGGTGGGGTTAACCGACTAAAAGGGATAAGTATACATATCTATTGAAACAAGCACTATAGAATCGAATTTATGTTTGCAGATGGTAGGTTTTTATGTGTATATTAATCCACAAGCTAATACATGGTTCTATCGTTATCGGTTCAATTTCTACGTCAAAGTGGATGGGGTTAACCGACTAAAAGGGATAAGTGTCCATATCTATTGTGGGTGGGGTTAACCGACTAAAAAGGATAAGTGTCCATATCTATTGAACCAAGCAAGACAGAATCGTATTTTGTTTTTGTGCAAGATGATAGGTTTTTATGTGTATATTAATCCACAAGCTGATCCAAGGTTCTATCGTTAACGATTCAATTTCTACGCCAAAGTGGGTGGAGTTAACCGACTAAAAGGGATAAGTGTCCATATTTATTGAACCAAGCAAGATAGAATCGATTTTGTTTTTGCAGATGATAGGTTTTTATGTGTATATTAATCCACAAGCTGATCCAAGGTTCTATCGTTAACGATTCAATTTCTACGCCAAAGTGGGTGGGGTTAACCGACTAAAAGGGATAAGTGTCCATATATATTGAACCAAGCAAGACAGAATCGATTTTATTTTTGCAGATGGTAGGTTTTTATGTGTATATTAATCCACAAGCTGACCTAAGTTTCTATCGTTAACGGTTCAATTTCTACGTTATAGTGGGTGGGGTTAACCGACTAAAAGGGATAAGTGTCCATATTTATTGAACCAAGCAAGATAGAGTCGATTTTGTTTTTGCAGATGATAGGTTTTTATGTGTATATTAATCCACAAGCTGATCCAAGGTTCTGTCGTTAACGGTTAAATTTCTACGTCATACTGGGTGGGGTTAACCGACTAAAAGGGATAAGTGTCCATATATATTGAACCAAGCAAGACAGAATCGATTTTATTTTTGCAGATGGTAGGTTTTTATGTGTATATTAATCCACAAGCAGATCCAAGGTTCTATCGTTAACGATTCAATTTCTACGCCAAAGTGGGTGGGGTTAACCGACTAAAAGGGATAAGTGTCCATATATATTGAACCACGCAAGACAGAATCGATTTTATTTTTGCAGATGGTAGGTTTTTATGTGTATATTAATCCACAAGCTGACCTAAGTTTCTATCGTTAACGGTTCAATTTCTACGTTATAGTGGGTGGGGTTAACCGACTAAAAGGGATAAGTGTCCATATTTATTGAACCAAGCAAGATAGAATCGATTTTGTTTTTGCAGATGATAGGTTTTTATGTGTATATTAATCCACAAGCTGATCCAAGGTTCTGTCGTTAACGGTTAAATTTCTACGTCATACTGGGTGGGGTTAACCGACTAAAAGGGATAAGTGTCCATATATATTGAACCAAGCAAGATAGAATCGATTTTGTTTTTGCAGATGATAGGTTTTTATGTGTATATTAATCCACAAGCTGATCCAAGGTTCTATCGTTAACGATTCAATTTCTACGCCAAAGTGGGTGGGGTTAACCGACTAAAAGGGATAAGTGTCCATATATATTGAACCAAGCAAGACAGAATCGATTTTATTTTTGCAGATGGTAGGTTTTTATGTGTATATTAATCCACAAGCTGACCTAAGTTTCTATCGTTAACGATTCAATTTCTACGCCAAAGTGGGTGGAGTTAACCGACTAAAAGGGATAAGTGTCCATATTTATTGAACCAAGCAAGATAGAATCGATTTTGTTTTTGCAGATGATAGGTTTTTATGTGTATATTAATCCACAAGCTGATCCAAGGTTCTGTCGTTAACGGTTAAATTTCTACGTCATACTGGGTGGGGTTAACCGACTAAAAGGGATAAGTGTCCATATATATTGAACCAAGCAAGACAGAAACGATTTTATTTTTGCAGATGGTAGGTTTTTATGTATATATTAATCCACAAGCTGACCTAAGTTTCTATCGTTAACGGTTCAATTTCTCCGTTATAGTGGGTGGGGTTAACCGACTAAAAGGGATAAGTATACATATCTATTGAACCAAGCAATGGTAGATTCGAATTTATTTTTGCAGATGGTAGGTTTTTATGTGTATATTAATTCACAGGCTGATCCAAGGTTCTATCGCTAACGGTTCGATTTCTACGTCATACTGGGTGGGGTTAACCGACTAAAAGGGATAAGTGTCCATATCTATTGAACCAAGCAAGATAGAATCGAATTTATTTTTACAGATGGTAGGTTTTTATGTGTATATTAATTCACAGGCTGATCCAAGGTTCTATCGTTAACGATTCAATTTCTACGCCAAAGTGGGTGGGGTTAACCGACTAAAAGGGATAAGTGTCCATATCTATTGAACCAAGCAAGATAGAATCGATTTTTTTTTTGCAGATGATAGGTTTTTATGTGTATATTAATCCACAAGTTAATACAAGGTTCTATCGTTAAGGGTTCAATTTCTACGTCAAAGTGGATGGGGTTAACCGACTAAAAGGGATAAGTGTCTATACCTATTGTGGGTGGGGTTAACCGACTAAAAGGGATAAGCGTCCATATCTATTGAACCAAGCTAGATAGAATCGATTTTTTTTCTGAAGATGATAGGTTTTTATGTGTATATTAATCCACAAGCCAATACAAGGTTCTATCGTTAACGGTTCAATTTCTACGTCAAAGTGGATGGGGTTAACCGACTAAAAGGGATAAGTGTCCATATCTATTTAATCAAGCAAGATAGAATCGATTTTGTTTTTGCAGATGATAGGTTTTTATGTGTATATTAATCCACGAGCTGATCCAAGGTTCTATCGTTAACGGTTCAATTTCTACGTCAAAGTGGATGGGGTTAACCGACTAAAAGGGATAAGTGTCCATATCTATTTTGGGTGGGGTTAACCGACTAAAAGGGATAAGTGTCCATATCTATTGAACCAAGCAAGATAGAATCGATTTTGTTTTTGCAGATGATAGGTTTTTATGCGTATATTAATCCACAAGCCGATCCAAGGCTCTATCTCTTCTACGTCATAGTGGGTGGGGTTAACCGACTAAAAGGGATAAGTATACATATCTATTGAACCAAGCAAGATAGAATCAAATATATTTTTGCAGATGGAAGGCTTTTATGTGTATATTAATCCACAAGCTGATCCAAGGCTCTATCTTTAATGGTTCAATTTCTACGTAATATTGGGTGGGGTTAACCGACTAAAAGGGATAAGTATACATATCTATTGAACCAAGCAAGATAGAATCGATTTTGTTTTTGAAGATGATAGGTTTTTATGTGTATATTAATCCACGAGCTGATCCAAGGTTCTATCGTTAACGGTTCAATTTCTACGTCATACTGGGTGGGGTTAACCGACTAAAAGGCATAAGTGTCCATATATATTGAACCAAGCAAGACAGAATCGATTTTATTTTTGCAGATGGTAGGTTTTTATGTGTATACTAATCCACAAGCTGACCTAAGTTTCTGTCGTTAACGGTTCAATTTCTACGTTATAGTGGGTGTGGTTAACCGACTAAAAGAGATAAGTATACATATCTATTGAACCAAGCAAGATAGAATCGAATTTATTTTTGCAGATGGTAGGTTTTTATGTGTATATTAATTCACAGGCTGATCCAAGGTTCTATCGCTAACGGTTCGATTTCTACGTCACACTGGGTGCGGTTAACCGACTAAAAGGGATAAGTGTCCATATCTATTTTGGGTGGGGTTAACCGACTAAAAGGGAGTGTCCATATATATTGAACCAAGCAAGACAGAATCGATTTTATTTTTGCAGATGGTAGGTTTTTATGTGTATATTAATCCACAAGCTGACCTAAGTTTCTATTGTTAACGGTTCAATTTCTACGTTATAGTGGGTGGGGTTAACCGACTAAAAGGGATAAGTGTCCATAATTATTGAATCAAGCAAGATAGAATCGATTTTGTTTTTGCAGATGATAGGTTTTTATGCGTATATTAATCCACAAGCCAATACAAGGTTCTTTCGTTAACGGTTCAATTTCTACGTCAAAGTGGATGGGGTTAACCGACTAAAAGGGATAAGTGTCCATATCTATTTAATCAAGCAAGATAGAATCGATTTTGTTTTTGCAGATGATAGGTTTTTATGTGTATATTAATCCACGAGCTGATCCAAGGTTCTATCGTTAACGGTTCAATTTCTACGTCAAAGTGGATGGGGTTAACCGACTAAAAGGGATAAGTGTCCATATCTATTTTGGGTGGGGTTAACCGACTAAAAGGGATAAGTGTCCATATCTATTGAACCAAGCAAGATAGAATCGATTTTGTTTTTGCAGATGATAGGTTTTTATGCGTATATTAATCCACAAGCCGATCCAAGGCTCTATCTCTTCTACGTCATAGTGGGTGGGGTTAACCGTCTAAAAGGGATAAGTATACATATCTATTGAACCAAGCAAGATAGAATCAAATATATTTTTGCAGATGGTAGGTTTTTATGTGTATATTAATCCACAAGCTGATCCAAGGCTCTATCTTTAACGGTTCAATTTCTACGTCAAAGTGGATGGGGTTAACCGACTAAAAGGGATAAGTGTCCATATCTATTGAATCAAGCAAGATAGAATCGATTTTGTTTTTGCAGATGATAGGTTTTTATGTGTATATTAATCCACGAGCTGATCCAAGGTTCTATCGTTAACGGTTCAATTTCTACGTCAAAGTGGATGGGGTTAACCGACTAAAAGGGATAAGTGTCCATATCTATTGAACCAAGCAAGATAGAATCGATTTTTTTTTGCAGATGATAGGTTTTTATGTGTATATTAATCCACAAGCTGATCCAAGGTTCTATCGTTAACGGTTCAATTTCTACGTCAAAGTGGGTGGGGTTAACCGACAAAAAGGGATAAGTGTCCATATCTATTTTGGGTGGGGTTAACCGACTAAAAGGGATAAGTGTCCATATCTATTGAACCAAGCAAGATAGAATCGATTTTGTTTTTGCAGATGATAGGTTTTTATGCGTATATTAATCCACAAGCCGATCCAAGGCTCTATCTCTTCTACGTCATAGTGGGTGGGGTTAACCGACTAAAAGGGATAAGTATACATATCTATTGAACCAAGCAAGATAGAATCAAATGTATTTTTGCAGATGGAAGGCTTTTATGTGTATATTAATCCACAAGCTGATCCAAGGCTCTATCTTTAACGGTTCAATTTCTACGTCAAAGTGGATGGGGTTAACCGTCTAAAAGGGATAAGTATACATATCTATTGAACCAAGCAAGATAGAATCAAATATATTTTTGCAGATTGTAGGTTTTTATGTGTATATTAATCCACAAGCTGATCCAAGGCTCTATCTTTAACGGTTCAATTTCTACGTCAAAGTGGATGGGGTTAACCGACTAAAAGGGATAAGTGTCCATATCTATTGAATCAAGCAAGATAGAATCGATTTTGTTTTTGCAGATGATAGGTTTTTATGTGTATATTAATCCACGAGCTGATCCAAGGTTCTATCGTTAACGGTTCAATTTCTACGTCAAAGTGGATGGGGTTAACCGACTAAAAGGGATAAGTGTCCATATCTATTGAACCAAGCAAGATAGAATCGATTTTTTTTTGCAGATGATAGGTTTTTATGTGTATATTAATCCACAAGCTGATCCAAGGTTCTATCGTTAACGGTTCAATTTCTACGTCAAAGTGGGTGGGGTTAACCGACAAAAAGGGATAAGTGTCCATATCTATTTTGGGTGGGGTTAACCGACTAAAAGGGATAAGTGTCCATATCTATTGAACCAAGCAAGATAGAATCGATTTTGTTTTTGCAGATGATAGGTTTTTATGCGTATATTAATCCACAAGCCGATCCAAGGCTCTATCTCTTCTACGTCATAGTGGGTGGGGTTAACCGACTAAAAGGGATAAGTATACATATCTATTGAACCAAGCAAGATAGAATCGAATTTATTTTTGCAGATGGTAGGTTTTTATGTGTATATTAATCCACAAGCTGATCCAAGGTTCTATCGTTAACGGTTCAATTTCTACGTCAAAGTGGGTGGGGTTAACCGACAAAAAGGGATAAGTGTCCATATCTATTTTGGGTGGGGTTAACCGACTAAAAGGGATAAGTGTCCATATCTATTGAACCAAGCAAGATAGAATCGATTTTGTTTTTGCAGATGATAGGTTTTTATGCGTATATTAATCCACAAGCCGATCCAAGGCTCTATCTCTTCTACGTCATAGTGGGTGGGGTTAACCGACTAAAAGGGATAAGTATACATATCTATTGAACCAAGCAAGATAGAATCAAATATATTTTTGCAGATGGAAGGTTTTTATGCGTATATTAATCCACAAGCCGATCCAAGGCTCTATCTCTTCTACGTCATAGTGGGTGGGGTTAACCGTCTAAAAGGGATAAGTATACATATCTATTGAACCAAGCAAGATAGAATCAAATATATTTTTGCAGATGGTAGGTTTTTATGTGTATATTAATCCACAAGCTGATCCAAGGCTCTATCTTTAACGGTTCAATTTCTACGTCAAAGTGGATGGGGTTAACCGACTAAAAGGGATAAGTGTCCATATCTATTGAATCAAGCAAGATAGAATCGATTTTGTTTTTGCAGATGATAGGTTTATATGTGTATATTAATCCACGAGCTGATCCAAGGTTCTATCGTTAACGGTTCAATTTCTACGTCAAAGTGGATGGGGTTAACCGACTAAAAGGGATAAGTGTCCATATCTATTGAACCAAGCAAGATAGAATCGATTTTTTTTTGCAGATGATAGGTTTTTATGTGTATATTAATCCACAAGTTAATACAAGGTTCTATCGTTAAGGGTTCAATTTCTACGTCAAAGTGGATGGGGTTAACAGACTAAAAGGGATAAGTGTCTATACCTATTGTGGGTGGGGTTAACCGACTAAAAGGGATAAGCGTCCATATCTATTGAACCAAGCTAGATAGAATCGATTTTTTTTCTGAAGATGATAGGTTTTTATGTGTATATTAATCCACAAGCCAATACAAGGTTCTATCGTTAACGGTTCAATTTCTACGTCAAAGTGGATGGGGTTAACCGACTAAAAGGGATAAGTGTCCATATCTATTTAATCAAGCAAGATAGAATCGATTTTGTTTTTGCAGATGATAGGTTTTTATGTGTATATTAATCCACGAGCTGATCCAAGGTTCTATCGTTAACGGTTCATTTTCTACGTCAAAGTGGATGGGGTTAACCGACTAAAAGGGATAAGTGTCCATATCTATTTTGGGTGGGGTTAACCGACTAAAAGGGATAAGTGTCCATATCTATTGAACCAAGCAAGATAGAATCGATTTTGTTTTTGCAGATGATAGGTTTTTATGCGTATATTAATCCACAAGCTGATCCAAGGCTCTATCTTTAACGGTTCAATTTCTACGTCAAAGTGGATGGGGTTAACCGACTAAAAGGGATAAGTGTCCATATCTGTTGAATCAAGCAAGATAGAATCGATTTTGTTTTTGCAGATGATAGGTTTTTATGTGTATATTAATCCACAAGCTGATCCAAGGTTCTATCGTTAACGGTTCAATTTCTACGTCAAAGTGGGTGGGGTTAACCGACAAAAAGGGATAAGTGTCCATATCTATTTTGGGTGGGGTTAACCGACTAAAAGGGATAAGTGTCCATATCTATTGAACCAAGCAAGATAGAATCGATTTTGTTTTTGCAGATGATAGGTTTTTATGTGCATATTAATCCACAAGCTGATCCAAGGTTCTATCGTTAACGATTCAATTTCTATGCCAAAGTGGGTGGGGTTAACCGACTAAAAGGGATAAGTGTCCATATCTATTGAACCAAGCAAGATAGAATCGATTTTTTTTTTGCAGATGATAGGTTTTTATGTGTATATTAATCCACAAGTTAATACAAGGTTCTATCGTTAAGGGTTCAATTTCTACGTCAAAGTGGATGGGGTTAACAGACTAAAAGGGATAAGTGTCTATACCTATTGTGGGTGGGGTTAACCGACTAAAAGGGATAAGCGTCCATATCTATTGAACCAAGCTAGATAGAATCGATTTTTTTTCTGAAGATGATAGGTTTTTATGTGTATATTAATCCACAAGCCAATACAAGGTTCTATCGTTAACGGTTCAATTTCTACGTCAAAGTGGATGGGGTTAACCGACTAAAAGGGATAAGTGTCCATATCTATTTAATCAAGCAAGATAGGATCGATTTTGTTTTTGCAGATGATAGGTTTTTATGTGTATATTAATCCACGAGCTGATCCAAGGTTCTATCGTTAACGGTTCAATTTCTACGTCAAAGTGGATGGGGTTAACCGACTAAAAGGGATAAGTGTCCATATCTATTTTGGGTGGGGTTAACCGACTAAAAGGGATAAGTGTCCATATCTATTGAACCAAGCAAGATAGAATCGATTTTGTTTTTGCAGATGATAGGTTTTTATGCGTATATTAATCCACAAGCCGATCCAAGGCTCTATCTCTTCTACGTCATAGTGGGTGGGGTTAACCGACTAAAAGGGATAAGTATACATATCTATTGAACCAAGCAAGATAGAATCAAATATATTTTTGCAGATGGAAGGCTTTTATGTGTATATTAATCCACAAGCTGATCCAAGGCTCTATCTTTAATGGTTCAATTTCTACGTAATAGTGGGTGGGGTTAACCGACTAAAAGGGATAAGTATACATATCTATTGAACCAAGCAAGATAGAATCGATTTTGTTTTTGAAGATGATAGGTTTTTATGTGTATATTAATCCACGAGCTGATCCAAGGTTCTATCGTTAACGGTTCAATTTCTACGTCATACTGGGTGGGGTTAACCGACTAAAAGGCATAAGTGTCCATATATATTGAACCAAGCAAGACAGAATCGATTTTATTTTTGCAGATGGTAGGTTTTTATGTGTATACTAATCCACAAGCTGACCTAAGTTTTTGTCGTTAACGGTTCAATTTCTACGTTATAGTGGGTGTGGTTAACCGACTAAAAGGGATAAGTATACATATCTATTGAACCAAGCAAGATAGAATCGAATTTATTTTTGCAGATGGTAGGTTTTTATGTGTATATTAATTCACAGGCTGATCCAAGGTTCTATCGCTAACGGTTCGATTTCTACGTCATACTGGGTGCGGTTAACCGACTAAAAGGGATAAGTGTCCATATCTATTTTGGGTGGGGTTAACCGACTAAAAGGGAGTGTCCATATATATTGAACCAAGCAAGACAGAATCGATTTTATTTTTGCAGATGGTAGGTTTTTATGTGTATATTAATCCACAAGCTGACCTAAGTTTCTATTGTTAACGGTTCAATTTCTACGTTATAGTGGGTGGGGTTAACCGACTAAAAGGGATAAGTGTCCATATCTATTGAATCAAGCAAGAAATTCACAGGCTGATCCAAGGTTCTATCGCTAACGGTTCGATTTCTACGTCATACTGGGTGCGGTTAACCGACTAAAAGGGATAAGTGTCCATATCTATTTTGGGTGGGGTTAACCGACTAAAAGGGAGTGTCCATATATATTGAACCAAGCAAGACAGAATCGATTTTATTTTTGCAGATGGTAGGTTTTTATGTGTATATTAATCCACAAGCTGACCTAAGTTTCTATTGTTAACGGTTCAATTTCTACGTTATAGTGGGTGGGGTTAACCGACTAAAAGGGATAAGTGTCCATATCTATTGAATCAAGCAAGATAGAATCGATTTTGTTTTTGCAGATGATAGGTTTTTATGCGTATATTAATCCACAAGCCGATCCAAGGCTCTATCTCTTCTACGTCATAGTGGGTGGGGTTAACCGTCTAAAAGGGATAAGTATACATATCTATTGAACCAAGCAAGATAGAATCAAATATATTTTTGCAGATGGTAGGTTTTTATGTGTATATTAATCCACAAGCTGATCCAAGGCTCTATCTTTAACGGTTCAATTTCTACGTCAAAGTGGATGGGGTTAACCGACTAAAAGGGATAAGTGTCCATATCTATTGAATCAAGCAAGATAGAATCGATTTTGTTTTTGCAGATGATAGGTTTTTATGTGTATATTAATCCACGAGCTGATCCAAGGTTCTATCGTTAACGGTTCAATTTCTACGTCAAAGTGGATGGGGTTAACCGACTAAAAGGGATAAGTGTCCATATCTATTGAACCAAGCAAGATAGAATCGATTTTTTTTTGCAGATGATAGGTTTTTATGTGTATATTAATCCACAAGCTGATCCAAGGTTCTATCGTTAACGGTTCAATTTCTACGTCAAAGTGGGTGGGGTTAACCGACAAAAAGGGATAAGTGTCCATATCTATTGAACCAAGCAAGATAGAATCGATTTTATTTTTGCAGATGGTAGGTTTTTATGTATATATTAATCCACAAGCTGACCTAAGTTTCTATCGTTAACGGTTCAATTTCTACGTTATAGTGGGTGGGGTTAACCGACTAAAAGGGATAAGTATAGATATCTATTTAACCAAGCAAGATAGAATCGATTTTTTTTTTGCAGATGATAGGTTTTTATGTGTATATTAATCCACAAGCTGATCCAAGGTTCTATCGTTAACGGTTCAATTTCTACGTCAAAGTGGGTGGGGTTAACCGACTAAAAGTGATAAGTGTCCATATCTATTGAACCAAGCAAGATAGAATCGATTTTTTTTTGCAGATGGTAGGTTTTTATGTGTATATTAATCCACAAGCTGATCCAAGGTTCTATCGTTAACGGTTCAATTTCTACGTCAAAGTGGGTGGGGTTAACCGACAAAAAGGGATAAGTGTCCATATCTGTTGAATCAAGCAAGATAGAATCGATTTTGTTTTTGAAGATGATAGGTTTTTATGTGTATATTAATCCACGAGCTGATCCAAGGTTCTATCGTTAACGGTTCAATTTCTACGTCAAAGTGGATGGGGTTAACCGACTAAAAGGGATAAGTGTCCATATCTATTGAACCAAGCAAGATAGAATCGATTTTTTTTTGCAGATGATAGGTTTTTATGTGTATATTAATCCACAAGCTGATCCAAGGTTCTATCGTTAACGGTTCAATTTCTACGTCAAAGTGGGTGGGGTTAACCGACAAAAAGGGATAAGTGTCCATATCTATTGAATCAAGCAAGATAGAATCGATTTTGTTTTTGCAGATGATAGGTTTTTATGTGTATATTAATCCACAAGCTGATCCAAGGTTCTATCATTAACGATTCAATTTCTACGCCAAAGTGGGTGGGGTTAACCGACTAAAAGGGATAATTGTCCATATCTATTGAACCAAGCAAGATAGAATCGATTTTGTTTTTGCAGATGATAGGTTTTTATGTGCATATTAATCCAGAAGCTGATCCAAGGTTCTATCGTTAACGATTCAATTTCTACGCCAAAGTGGGTGGGGTTAACCGACTAAAAGGGATAAGTGTCCATATCTATTGAACCAAGCAAGATAGAATCGATTTTTTTTTGCAGATGATAGGTTTTTATGTGTATATTAATCCACAAGCTGATCCAAGGTTCTATCGTTAACGGTTCAATTTCTACGTCAAAGTGGGTGGGGTTAACCGACAAAAAGGGATAAGTGTCCATATCTATTGAATCAAGCAAGATAGAATCGATTTTGTTTTTGCAGATGATAGGTTTTTATGTTTATATTAATCCACAAGCTGATCCAAGGTTCTATCATTAACGATTCAATTTCTACGCCAAAGTGGGTGGGGTTAACCGACTAAAAGGTATAAGTGTCCATATCTATTGAACCAAGCAAGATAGAATCGATTTTATTTTTGCAGATGGTAGGTTTTTATGTGTATATTAATCCACAAGCTGACCTAAGTTTCTATCGTTAACGGTTCAATTTCTACGTTATAGTGGGTGGGGTTAACCGACTAAAAGGGATAAGTGTAGATATCTATTTAACCAAGCAAGATAGAATCGATTTTTTTTGCAGATGGTAGGTTTTTATGTGTATATTAATCCACAAGCTGACCTAAGTTTCTATCGTTAACGGTTCAATTTCTACGTTATAGTGGGTGGGGTTAACCGACTAAAAGGGATAAGTATAGATATCTATTTAACCAAGCAAGATAGAATCGAATATATTTTTGCAGATGGTAGGTTTTTATGTGTATATTAATCCACAAGCTTCTGTAAATGAGAATAAAATTGTCATTAAACCGAAAAAGAAGGGCAAAAAAGCTAAGGAAACCAAGGAAGCTCTAAAAAAAGTTGTCGAACCTACCGAAGGCCTTGTTAAAAATGTTAAAGAAGTAAATAGTGGTGCCATTATTGTAGAATGTAAAAATAAAGACGCCTGTGAAAAAGTCCAGCTAAAGGTAAGAGAAGGTATTGGAAACGATTACGAAGCAGAGAAAACAAAAAATAAGGATGAAATAAAAAAGAAAATAAAAATTGTTGGTTTAACTGAAAAAGTTAGCAATGAGCGTTTGGTAGAATGCTTAACTAAGCAAAATGACTCATGTAACGGAAAGGATTTTAAAGTGTTAAAACTGTATGAAAATACCAATCGTAGAGAAGTAAGCTACATTGCGTTAGTGGAAACAGATGCAGTAACATTCGATAATGTGTTGCAACAAAAGAAACTATATATAGAGTGGGATACTTGCGTCGCTTACGAGCATATAAGTGTTTTGAGGTGTTTTAAATGTCTGGGATATAAGCACAAAGCAGCTGAGTGCACAAATAAAGTAGCTTGCAGCAAATGTGCTGGACCCCATGATAGCAAAGAGTGCACATCTAACATTGTTAAATGTGTAAACTGTAGCGAACTTGTTCAAAAAAAAGTTATTGACGTCGATGCTAGCCATTACGCTTTCAGCAAAGATTGTCCTGCGTATAAAAAATATTCGCAGCCAAGAAATAAGGCACGAGTTTAGCAACGAATACCAGAGGAGCTAAGTTGTATATATTTAAATATTTGTAGTATCGTCGCCAATAAAGCTGAACTAGAGCGTCTGATAGATGTACATAAACCACAATTAATATTTTGTTCGGAGACTTGTTCGACTGAAGAAATAACGAATCAAGAGCTACAGATACAAACATATAAACTTGTACGGTGCGATTCCCACAGCAGGCACACAGGCGGTGTGCTAATATATATAAATGAAACAATTGAATACTCAATAAGTTATAACAGAACATTAAACAAGAACATCTGGTGTATCATACTAAAAGTTAAAAATATTTTCCCCCAATATCAAATAGCTCTGATATATCACTCACCGAGCTCAAGTGATGCAGAATTTATAACGTACTTATACGACATTTTAAATAATAACTGCGTAACACAGGATAATATTATCTTCGTGGGCGATTTCAATATAAACCTTTACAAGAGCACAACTTATAGTAAACAGTTAGTTGACTTATTTCGATCCTTTGCTATGGAGCAAAAAATAGATTTTTATACACGAAAGGGCGATAAGACAGATACATTGATCGACTTGTTATTTACAGATAGTAGCTCTATATCATGTTTAAAATTAGAAGAGTTTCAGATTTCAGATCATGAAACGATTAAATTCAAAATCAAATTACATAAGCTATTTCAGATGAGAACGAAGAGAACAATAATTTCCTGGGAAAATTATACAAGCGACAGCCTTGTTAATGAATTACGACAGCTTAACTACACTGACTTTGAAAATCTGAGCATCGAAAATAAGGCAACATTCCTATGTAATACGCTATCAAGCGCAGTGACCACCCTGACATACTCTAAAGAAGTCAGTGTCAAACTTATGAACAAGTGGTATGATTTTGAGCTGGCTAACTTAAATAAACGTAAGCTAAATCTTTACAAGATCAGCCTATCCACTGGAGAATGGTGTGAATATTATATTGCGAAACGCCAATATAAACGGCTAATTAAGATAAAAAAAAAGCCAAGTACATGGAAAACAAAATCAACCATAGTGCTGGTGATAGTAAGGTCATGTGGAAAAACTTGAAAAATTCCATAAGCATGGCTAAAGAAAATAATGGTATTAAAAAAATTAAAATAAACGACCAACTCTACACAGAGGAAAATGAAATAGCGCAGTCTTTGAATGACTATTTCATTGATAGTATATTGGAGATTAGCATGAATATTCCTACTTCTTTTAGTAATGAAGGTACTATAGATGAGCAAAATGGCCGTAATGTTTTTAAGTTTCAGAAAGTTTCCACTTCAGAGATAGTTGATATAGTAAGTAAGTTTAAAAATAAAATTGGAGGGAAGAAACTTGTGTCGGAAGGAGTCGTTAAAGATTCCATAACGTATACAGGTTTTTTCTATTCTCAGCTTGTTAATGAGAGCTTAGATAAAGGTCTCGTTCCTAGTTTATGGAAATCTTCTATAGTTGTGCCATTAGAAAAAGTGAAAAATACCATCAAAGCTGAGGAGATAAGACCTATTAACACGTTACAATGTGATGAAAAAATTTTGGAAACAGTGGTAAAAAATCAGCTGGTAAAATATTTAGAAGATAATGTAATTATTATACCTCAACAATCTGGTTTTCGAAAAAAACATTCATGTGAAAGTGCTTTGAATTTGGTTTTAGCTAACTGGAAAGAAGACTTAAGCAGGAAAAAACACATATTAGCTGTGTTTTTGGATTTAAAGCGTGCATTCGAGACGATCGACCAAAAATTAATGCTGAAAAAGCTTTCTTGCATTGGCGTTTCTGGTATAAAACTAAAATGGTTTCAAGACTTCCTAATTAACAGATACCAAAGAACAGTGATTGGAACGTCCGTATCGGATAAAAGGGAGGTACCTGTTGGTCTACCTCAAGGGTCTGTGCTGGCACCCATAATGTTCAATATATATATTAATGATATAACTAGCTCCATTAAGCACTGTGAATTAAAATTGTTTGCTGATGATACATTGCTGATGATAAGTGGGAACAATATTACTGAAATATATGCTAAGCTACAAGAAGATCTTAACAGCGTATATGGTTGGTTATGCGTAAACAGACTAAAAGTGAATGTCAATAAAACGAAATTTATGGTTATATCTAGACGCAATTTTCAAAACAATGAGCTACAAAACTTAAATATAAATAACGAACTAATTGAAAAAGTCAGCTTTATAAAATACTTGGGAATAAAAATAGATGATAAGCTGAATTTCAACGAGCACGTGGATTATACGGTAGGAAAAATAGCGAAAAAGTTATATTTTACACAACGAACCTGCAAATATTTAAATAGAAGGTATAAAATCATCGTCTACAGATCTATAATCGAACCTAATTTTATTTATTGCCCAACTATATTTTTCATCTTGCGAGATAGTCAGATATACAAGCTACAAAAGCAACAGAACCGCGCTATGAGATTCATTCTCAAAAAACGGTATGACACACCTATCAGAGACATGCTATGCTCTCTTAATTGGCTTAGCATTAGACAGCAACTTTTTTATTATACCATAAAATTTATTAAAAACATAATAGAAGGAACTTTGCCTGCGTATTTGAGGACTAATATAAAATATGTAAAAGATGTGCACTCTGTAAATACTCGTAATAAAAATGATTTTAATCTGCCGGCTTATAAAACTGAAGCAGACAAATGTAATCTGTATTATAAAGGTCTTAAATCATATAATGAACTACCGATTGATATTAAATCATGTCATTTCAATAAATTTAAACAAAAATTGTACAATTATTGCAGAACACTACCAATTTAGTGCTGGACAGGCGGACTTCCATAGCATCGATAGAAGTGCAGCGAAACTATACTGCTGTGTAGCGCCAAGACTTCCAAGCTCTTGTGCGCATACAAAAAAGGTTGCCGAAGCACATACTGAAACGCATCACTCGATTAACTCAGTGCATCGCCGTGCAGATGTTGCCTTCGCGCTTTACTAACATGCGTAAAATGCCTACATACTACATAATCGCAACGCTTTGTTCGCATGATCTGGAAGTCTCCCATCCATAGTACTCCAAGGTAGGACATAGATGTAATTATTCTAGATTGCATAGTCCAGAAGACAATTATAAACATGTAAAATAGATTTAAGTTAGGCTTAGGAAAGCCGTAATAAATAAATACATTATACATTATACAAGCTGACCTAAGTTTCTATCGTTAACGGTTCAATTTCTACGTTATAGTGGGTGGGGTTAACCGACTAAAAGGGATAAGTATACATATCTATTGAACCAAGCAATGGTAGATTCGAATTTATTTTTGCAGATGGTAGGTTTTTATGTGTATATTAATTCACAGGCTGATCCAAGGTTCTATCGCTAACGGTTCGATTTCTACGTCATACTGGGTGGGGTTAACCGACTAAAAGGGATAAGTGTCCATATCTATTGAACCAAGCAAGATAGAATCGAATTTATTTTTACAGATGGTAGGCTTTTATGTGTATATTAATCCACAAGCTGATCCAAGGTTCTATCGCTAACGGTTCGATTTCTACGTCATACTGGGTGGGAATAACCGAATAAAAGGGATAATTGTCCATATCTATTGACCCAAGTAAGATAGAATCGCTTTTGTTTCTGCATATGATAAGTTTTTATGTGTATATTAATCCACAAGCTGACCTAAGTTTCTATCGTTAACGGTTCAATTTCTACGTTATAGTGGGTGGGGTTAACCGACTAAAAGGGATAAGTATACATATCTATTGAACCAAGCAAGATAGAATCGAATTTATTTTTGCAGATGATAGGGTTTTATGTGTATATTAATCCACAAGCTGACCTAGGTTTCTATCGTTAACGGTTCAATTTCTACGTTATAGTGGGTGGGGTTAACCGACTAAAAGGGATAAGTATACATATCTATTGAAACAAGCAAGATAGAATCGAATTTATGTTTGCAGATGGTAGGTTTTTATGTGTATATTAATCCACAAGCTAATACATGGTTCTATCGTTATCGGTTCAATTTCTACGTCAAAGTGGATGGGGTTAACCGACTAAAAGGGATAAGTGTCCATATCTATTGTGGGTGGGGTTAACCGACTAAAAAGGATAAGTGTCCATATCTATTGAACCAAGCAAGACAGAATCGATTTTGTTTTTGCAGATGATAGGTTTTTATGTGTATATTAATCCACAAGCTGATCCAAGGTTCTATCGTTAACGATTCAATTTCTACGCCAAAGTGGGTGGAGTTAACCGACTAAAAGGGATAAGTGTCCATATTTATTGAACCAAGCAAGATAGAATCGATTTTGTTTTTGCAGATGATAGGTTTTTATGTGTATATTAATCCACAAGCTGATCCAAGGTTCTATCGTTAACGATTCAATTTCTACGCCAAAGTGGGTGGGGTTAACCGACTAAAAGGGATAAGTGTCCATATATATTGAACCAAGCAAGACAGAATCGATTTTATTTTTGCAGATGGTAGGTTTTTATGTGTATATTAATCCACAAGCTGACCTAAGTTTCTATCGTTAACGGTTCAATTTCTACGTTATAGTGGGTGGGGTTAACCGACTAAAAGGGATAAGTGTCCATATTTATTGAACCAAGCAAGATAGAGTCGATTTTGTTTTTGCAGATGATAGGTTTTTATGTGTATATTAATCCACAAGCTGATCCAAGGTTCTGTCGTTAACGGTTAAATTTCTACGTCATACTGGGTGGGGTTAACCGACTAAAAGGGATAAGTGTCCATATTTATTGAACCAAGCAAGACAGAATCGATTTTATTTTTGCAGATGGTAGGTTTTTATGTGTATATTAATCCACAAGCAGATCCAAGGTTCTATCGTTAACGATTCAATTTCTACGCCAAAGTGGGTGGGGTTAACCGACTAAAAGGGATAAGTGTCCATATATATTGAACCACGCAAGACAGAATCGATTTTATTTTTGCAGATGGTAGGTTTTTATGTGTATATTAATCCACAAGCTGACCTAAGTTTCTATCGTTAACGGTTCAATTTCTACGTTATAGTGGGTGGGGTTAACCGACTAAAAGGGATAAGTGTCCATATTTATTGAACCAAGCAAGATAGAATCGATTTTGTTTTTGCAGATGATAGGTTTTTATGTGTATATTAATCCACAAGCTGATCCAAGGTTCTGTCGTTAACGGTTAAATTTCTACGTCATACTGGGTGGGGTTAACCGACTAAAAGGGATAAGTGTCCATATATATTGAACCAAGCAAGATAGAATCGATTTTGTTTTTGCAGATGATAGGTTTTTATGTGTATATTAATCCACAAGCTGATCCAAGGTTCTATCGTTAACGATTCAATTTCTACGCCAAAGTGGGTGGGGTTAACCGACTAAAAGGGATAAGTGTCCATATATATTGAACCAAGCAAGACAGAATCGATTTTATTTTTGCAGATGGTAGGTTTTTATGTGTATATTAATCCACAAGCTGACCTAAGTTTCTATCGTTAACGATTCAATTTCTACGCCAAAGTGGGTGGAGTTAACCGACTAAAAGGGATAAGTGTCCATATTTATTGAACCAAGCAAGATAGAATAGATTTTGTTTTTGCAGATGATAGGTTTTTATGTGTATATTAATCCACAAGCTGATCCAAGGTTCTGTCGTTAACGGTTAAATTTCTACGTCATACTGGGTGGGGTTAACCGACTAAAAGGGATAAGTGTCCATATATATTGAACCAAGCAAGACAGAAACGATTTTACTTTTGCAGATGGTAGGTTTTTATGTATATATTAATCCACAAGCTGACCTAAGTTTCTATCGTTAAGGGTTCAATTTCTCCGTTATAGTGGGTGGGGTTAACCGACTAAAAGGGATAAGTATACATATCTATTGAACCAAGCAATGGTAGATTCGAATTTATTTTTGCAGATGGTAGGTTTTTATGTGTATATTAATTCACAGGCTGATCCAAGGTTCTATCGCTAACGGTTCGATTTCTACGTCATACTGGGTGGGGTTAACCGACTAAAAGGGATAAGTGTCCATATCTATTGAACCAAGCAAGATAGAATCGAATTTATTTTTACAGATGGTAGGTTTTTATGTGTGTATTAATCCACAGGCTGATCTAAGGTTCTATCGCTAACGGTTCAATTTCTACGTTATAGTGGTTGGGGTTAACCGACTAAAAGGAATAAGTATCCATATCTATTGAACCAAGCAAGATAGATTCGATTTTGTTTTTGCAGATGATAGGTTTTTATGTGTATATTAATCCACAAGCTGATCCAAGGTTCTATCGTTAACGGTTCAATTTCTACGTCAAAGTGGATGGGGTTAACCGACTAAAAGGGATAAGTGTCCATATCTATTGTGGGTGGGATTAACCGACTAAAAGGGATAAGTGTCCATATCTATTGAACCAAGCAAGATAGAATCGATTTTGTTTTTGCAGATGGTAGGTTTTTATGCGTATATTAATCCACAAGCTGACCCAAGGTTCTATCGTTAACGGTTCAATTTCTACGTCAAAGTGGATGGGGTTAACCGTCTAAAAGGGATAAGTGTCCATATCTATTGTGGGTGGGGTTAACCGACTAAAAGGGATAAGTGTCCATATCTATTGAACCAAGCAAGATAGAATCGATTTTGTTTTTGCAGATGCTAGGTTTTTATGTGTATATTAATCCACAAGCTGATCCAAGGTTCTATCGTTAACGATTGAATTTCTACGCCAAAGTGAGTGGGGTTAACCGACTAAAAGGGATAAGTGTCCATATCTATTGAACCAAGCAAGATAGAATCGATTTTGTTTTTGAAGATGATAGGTTTTTATGTGTATATTAATCCACAAGCTAATACAAGGTTCTATCGTTAACGGTTCAATTTCTACGTCAAAGTGGATGGGGTTAACCGACTAAAAGGGATAAGTGTCTATATCTATTGTGGGTGGGGTTAACCGACTAAAAGGGATAAGCGTCCATATCTATTTAACCAAGCAAGATAGAATCGATTTTGTTTTTGAACATGATAGGTATTTATGTGTATATTAATCCACAAGCTAATACAAGGTTCTATCGTTAACGGTTCAATTTCTACGTCAAAGTGGATGGGGTTAACCGACTAAAAGGGATAAGTGTCCATATCTATTGAACCAAGCAAGATAGAATCGATTTTGTTTTTGCAGATGATAGGCTTTTATGTGTATATTAATTCACAAGCTAATACAAGGTTCTATCGTTAACGATTCAGTTTCTACGTTAAAGTGGATGGGGTTAACCGACTAAAAGGGATAAGTTTCCATATCTATTGTGGGTGGGATTAACCGACTAAAAGGGATAAGCGTCCATATCTATTGAACCAAGCAAGATAGAATCGATTTTGTTTTCGAACATGATAGGTTTTTATGTGTATATTAATCCACAAGCTAATAAAAGGTTCTATCGTTAACGGTTCAATTTCTACGTCAAAGTGGATGGGGTTAACCGACTAAAAGGGATAAGTGTCCATATCTATTGAACCAAGCAAGATAGAATCGATTTTGTTTTTGAACATGATAGGTTTTTATGTGTATATTAATCCACAAGCTAATACAAGGTTCTATCGTTAACGGTTCAGTTTCTACGTCAAAGTGGATGGGGTTAACCGACTAAAAGGGATAAGTGTCCATATCTATTGTGGGTGGGATTAACCGACTAAAAGGGATAAATGTCCATATCTATTGAACCAAGCAAGATAGAATCGATTTTGTTTTTGCAGATGGTAGGTTTTTATGTGTATATTAATCCACAAGCTGAGCCAAGGTTCTATCGTTATCGGTTCAATTTCTACGTCAAAGTGGATGGGGTTAACCGTCTAAAAGGGATAAGTGTCCATATCTATTGTGGGTGGGGTTAACCGACTATAAGGGATAAGTGTCCATATCTATTGAACCAAGCAAGATAGAATCGATTTTGTTTTTGCAGATGATAGGTTTTTATGTGTATATTAATCCACAAGCTGATCCAAGGTTCTATCATTAACGATTCAATTTCTACGCCAAAGTGGGTGGGGTTAACCGACTAAAAGGGATAAGTGTCCATATCTATTGAACCAAGCAAGATAGAATCGATTTTGTTTTTGCAGATGATAGGTTTTTATGTGCATATTAATCCACAAGCTGATCCAAGGTTCTATCGTTAACGATTCAATTTCTACGCCAAAGTGGGTGGGGTTAACCGACTAAAAGGGATAAGTGTCCATATCTATTGAACCAAGCAAGATAGAATCGATTTTTTTTTGCAGATGATAGGTTTTTATGTGTATATTAATACACAAGTTAATACAAGGTTCTATCGTTAAGGGTTCAATTTCTACGTCAAAGTGGATGGGGTTAACCGACTAAAAGGGATAAGTGTCTATACCTATTGTGGGTGGGGTTAACCGACTAAAAGGGATAAGCGTCCATATCTATTGAACCAAGCTAGGTAGAATCGATTTTTTTTTCTGAAGATGATAGGTTTTTATGTGTATATTAATCCACAAGTCAACACAAGGTTCTATCGTTAACGGTTCAATTTCTACGTCAAAGTGGATGGGGTTAACCGACTAAAAGGGATAAGTGTCCATATCTATTTAATCAAGCAAGATAGAATCGATTTTGTTTTTGCAGATGATAGGTTTTTATGTGTATATTAATCCACGAGCTGATCCAAGGTTCTATCGTTAACGGTTCAATTTCTACGTCAAAGTGGATGGGGTTAACCGACTAAAAGGGATAAGTGTCCATATCTATTTTGGGTGGGGTTAACCGACTAAAAGGGATAAGTGTCCATATCTATTGAACCAAGCAAGATAGAATCGATTTTGTTTTTGTAAATGATAGGTTTTTATGCGTATATTAATCCACAAGCCGATCCAAGGCTCTATCTCTTCTACGTCATAGTGGGTGGGGTTAACCGACTAAAAGGGATAAGTATACATATCTATTGAACCAAGCAAGATAGAATCGATTTTGTTTTTGAAGATGATAGGTTTTTATGTGTATATTAATCCACGAGCTGATCCAAGGTTCTATCGTTAACGGTTCAATTTCTACGTCATACTGGGTGGGGTTAACCGACTAAAAGGCATAAGTGTCCATATATATTGAACCAAGCAAGACAGAATCGATTTTATTTTTGCAGATGGTAGGTTTTTATGTGTATACTAATCCACAAGCTGACCTAAGTTTCTGTCGTTAACGGTTCAATTTCTACGTTATAGTGGGTGTGGTTAACCTACTAAAAGGGATAAGTATACATATCTATTGAACCAAGCAAGATAGAATCGAATTTATTTTTGCAGATGGTAGGTTTTTATGTGTATATTAATTCACAGGCTGATCCAAGGTTCTATCGCTAACGGTTCGATTTCTACGTCATACTGGGTGCGGTTAACCGACTAAAAGGGATAAGTGTCCATATCTATTTTGGGTGGGGTTAACCGACTAAAAGGGAGTGTCCATATATATTGAACCAAGCAAGACAGAATCGATTTTAACCGACTAAAAGGGATAAGTGTCCATATATATTGAACCAAGCAAGACAGAATCGATTTTATTTTTGCAGATGGTAGGTTTTTATGTGTATATTAATCCACAAGCTGACCTAAGTTTCTATCGTTAACGATTCAATTTCTACGCCAAAGTGGGTGGAGTTAACCGACTAAAAGGGATAAGTGTCCATATTTATTGAACCAAGCAAGATAGAATCGATTTTGTTTTTGCAGATGATAGGTTTTTATGTGTATATTAATCCACAAGCTGATCCAAGGTTCTGTCGTTAACGGTTAAATTTCTACGTCATACTGGGTGGGGTTAACCGACTAAAAGGGATAAGTGTCCATATATATTGAACCAAGCAAGACAGAAACGATTTTATTTTTGCAGATGGTAGGTTTTTATGTATATATTAATCCACAAGCTGACCTAAGTTTCTATCGTTAACGGTTCAATTTCTCCGTTATAGTGGGTGGGGTTAACCGACTAAAAGGGATAAGTATACATATCTATTGAACCAAGCAATGGTAGATTCGAATTTATTTTTGCAGATGGTAGGTTTTTATGTGTATATTAATTCACAGGCTGATCCAAGGTTCTATCGCTAACGGTTCGATTTCTACGTCATACTGGGTGGGGTTAACCGACTAAAAGGGATAAGTGTCCATATCTATTGAACCAAGCAAGATAGAATCGAATTTATTTTTACAGATGGTAGGTTTTTATGTGTGTATTAATCCACAGGCAGATCTAAGGTTCTATCGCTAACGGTTCAATTTCTACGTTATAGTGGTTGGGGTTAACCGACTAAAAGGAATAAGTATCCATATCTATTGAACCAAGCAAGATAGATTCGATTTTGTTTTTGCAGATGATAGGTTTTTATGTGTATATTAATCCACAAGCTGATCCAAGGTTTTATCGTTAACGGTTCAATTTCTACGTCAAAGTGGATGGGGTTAACCGACTAAAAGGGATAAGTGTCCATATCTATTGTGGGTGGGATTAACCGACTAAAAGGGATAAGTGTCCATATCTATTGAACCAAGCAAGATAGAATCGATTTTGTTTTTGCAGATGGTAGGTTTTTATGCGTATATTAATCCACAAGCTGACCCAAGGTTCTATCGTTAACGGTTCAATTTCTACGTCAAAGTGGATGGGGTTAACCGTCTAAAAGGGATAAGTGTCCATATCTATTGTGGGTGGGGTTAACCGACTAAAAGGGATAAGTGTCCATATCTATTGAACCAAGCAAGATAGAATCGATTTTGTTTTTGCAGATGCTAGGTTTTTATGTGTATATTAATCCACAAGCTGATCCAAGGTTCTATCGTTAACGATTGAATTTCTACGCCAAAGTGAGTGGGGTTAACCGACTAAAAGGGATAAGTGTCCATATCTATTGAACCAAGCAAGATAGAATCGATTTTGTTTTTGAAGATGATAGGTTTTTATGTGTATATTAATCCACAAGCTAATACAAGGTTCTATCGTTAACGGTTCAATTTCTACGTCAAAGTGGATGGGGTTAACCGACTAAAAGGGATAAGTGTCTATATCTATTGTGGGTGGGGTTAACCGACTAAAAGGGATAAGCGTCCATATCTATTTAACCAAGCAAGATAGAATCGATTTTGTTTTTGAACATGATAGGTTTTTATGTGTATATTAATCCACAAGCTAATACAAGGTTCTATCGTTAACGGTTCAATTTCTACGTCAAAGTGGATGGGGTTAACCGACTAAAAGGGATAAGTGTCCATATCTATTGAACCAAGCAAGATAGAATCGATTTTGTTTTTGCAGATGATAGGCTTTTATGTGTATATTAATTCACAAGCTAATACAAGGTTCTATCGTTAACGATTCAGTTTCTACGTTAAAGTGGATGGGGTTAACCGACTAAAAGGGATAAGTTTCCATATCTATTGTGGGTGGGATTAACCGACTAAAAGGGATAAGCGTCCATATCTATTGAACCAAGCAAGATAGAATCGATTTTGTTTTCGAACATGATAGGTTTTTATGTGTATATTAATCCACAAGCTAATAAAAGGTTCTATCGTTAACGGTTCAATTTCTACGTCAAAGTGGATGGGGTTAACCGACTAAAAGGGATAAGTGTCCATATCTATTGAACCAAGCAAGATAGAATCGATTTTGTTTTTGAACATGATAGGTTTTTATGTGTATATTAATCCACAAGCTAATACAAGGTTCTATCGTTAACGGTTCAGTTTCTACGTCAAAGTGGATGGGGTTAACCGACTAAAAGGGATAAGTGTCCATATCTATTGTGGGTGGGATTAACCGACTAAAAGGGATAAATGTCCATATCTATTGAACCAAGCAAGATAGAATCGATTTTGTTTTTGCAGATGGTAGGTTTTTATGTGTATATTAATCCACAAGCTGAGCCAAGGTTCTATCGTTATCGGTTCAATTTCTACGTCAAAGTGGATGGGGTTAACCGTCTAAAAGGGATAAGTGTCCATATCTATTGTGGGTGGGGTTAACCGACTATAAGGGATAAGTGTCCATATCTATTGAACCAAGCAAGATAGAATCGATTTTGTTTTTGCAGATGATAGGTTTTTATGTGTATATTAATCCACAAGCTGATCCAAGGTTCTATCATTAACGATTCAATTTCTACGCCAAAGTGGGTGGGGTTAACCGACTAAAAGGGATAAGTGTCCATATCTATTGAACCAAGCAAGATAGAATCGATTTTGTTTTTGCAGATGATAGGTTTTTATGTGCACATTAATCCACAAGCTGATCCAAGGTTCTATCGTTAACGATTCAATTTCTACGCCAAAGTGGGTGGGGTTAACCGACTAAAAGGGATAAGTGTCCATATCTATTGAACCAAGCAAGATAGAATCGATTTTTTTTTTGCAGATGATAGGTTTTTATGTGTATATTAATCCACAAGTTAATACAAGGTTCTATCGTTAAGGGTTCAATTTCTACGTCAAAGTGGATGGGGTTAACCGACTAAAAGGGATAAGTGTCTATACCTATTGTGGGTGGGGTTAACCGACTAAAAGGGATAAGCGTCCATATCTATTGAACCAAGCTAGGTAGAATCGATTTTTTTTCTGAAGATGATAGGTTTTTATGTGTATATTAATCCACAAGCCAACACAAGGTTCTATCGTTAACGGTTCAATTTCTACGTCAAAGTGGATGGGGTTAACCGACTAAAAGGGATAAGTGTCCATATCTATTTAATCAAGCAAGATAGAATCGATTTTGTTTTTGCAGATGATAGGTTTTTATGTGTATATTAATCCACGAGCTGATCCAAGGTTCTATCGTTAACGGTTCAATTTCTACGTCAAAGTGGATGGGGTTAACCGACTAAAAGGGATAAGTGTCCATATCTATTTTGGGTGGGGTTAACCGACTAAAAGGGATAAGTGTCCATATCTATTGAACCAAGCAAGATAGAATCGATTTTGTTTTTGCAGATGATAGGTTTTTATGCGTATATTAATCCACAAGCCGATCCAAGGCTCTATCTCTTCTACGTCATAGTGGGTGGGGTTAACCGACTAAAAGGGATAAGTATACATATCTATTGAACCAAGCAAGATAGAATCGATTTTGTTTTTGAAGATGATAGGTTTTTATGTGTATATTAATCCACGAGCTGATCCAAGGTTCTATCGTTAACGGTTCAATTTCTACGTCATACTGGGTGGGGTTAACCGACTAAAAGGCATAAGTGTCCATATATATTGAACCAAGCAAGACAGAATCGATTTTATTTTTGCAGATGGTAGGTTTTTATGTGTATACTAATCCACAAGCTGACCTAAGTTTCTGTCGTTAACGGTTCAATTTCTACGTTATAGTGGGTGTGGTTAACCGACTAAAAGGGATAAGTATACATATCTATTGAACCAAGCAAGATAGAATCGAATTTATTTTTGCAGATGGTAGGTTTTTATGTGTATATTAATTCACAGGCTGATCCAAGGTTCTATCGCTAACGGTTCGATTTCTACGTCATACTGGGTGCGGTTAACCGACTAAAAGGGATAAGTGTCCATATCTATTTTGGGTGGGGTTAACCGACTAAAAGGGAGTGTCCATATATATTGAACCAAGCAAGACAGAATCGATTTTAACCGACTAAAAGGGATAAGTGTCCATATATATTGAACCAAGCAAGACAGAATCGATTTTATTTTTGCAGATGGTAGGTTTTTATGTGTATATTAATCCACAAGCTGACCTAAGTTTCTATCGTTAACGATTCAATTTCTACGCCAAAGTGGGTGGAGTTAACCGACTAAAAGGGATAAGTGTCCATATTTATTGAACCAAGCAAGATAGAATCGATTTTGTTTTTGCAGATGATAGGTTTTTATGTGTATATTAATCCACAAGCTGATCCAAGGTTCTGTCGTTAACGGTTAAATTTCTACGTCATACTGGGTGGGGTTAACCGACTAAAAGGGATAAGTGTCCATATATATTGAACCAAGCAAGACAGAAACGATTTTATTTTTGCAGATGGTAGGTTTTTATGTATATATTAATCCACAAGCTGACCTAAGTTTCTATCGTTAACGGTTCAATTTCTCCGTTATAGTGGGTGGGGTTAACCGACTAAAAGGGATAAGTATACATATCTATTGAACCAAGCAATGGTAGATTCGAATTTATTTTTGCAGATGGTAGGTTTTTATGTGTATATTAATTCACAGGCTGATCCAAGGTTCTATCGCTAACGGTTCGATTTCTACGTCATACTGGGTGGGGTTAACCGACTAAAAGGGATAAGTGTCCATATCTATTGAACCAAGCAAGATAGAATCGAATTTATTTTTACAGATGGTAGGTTTTTATGTGTGTATTAATCCACAGGCAGATCTAAGGTTCTATCGCTAACGGTTCAATTTCTACGTTATAGTGGTTGGGGTTAACCGACTAAAAGGAATAAGTATCCATATCTATTGAACCAAGCAAGATAGATTCGATTTTGTTTTTGCAGATGATAGGTTTTTATGTGTATATTAATCCACAAGCTGATCCAAGGTTTTATCGTTAACGGTTCAATTTCTACGTCAAAGTGGATGGGGTTAACCGACTAAAAGGGATAAGTATACATATCTATTGAACCAAGCAATGGTAGATTCGAATTTATTTTTGCAGATGGTAGGTTTTTATGTGTATATTAATTCACAGGCTGATCCAAGGTTCTATCGCTAACGGTTCGATTTCTACGTCATACTGGGTGGGGTTAACCGACTAAAAGGGATAAGTGTCCATATCTATTGAACCAAGCAAGATAGAATCGAATTTATTTTTACAGATGGTAGGTTTTTATGTGTGTATTAATCCACAGGCAGATCTAAGGTTCTATCGCTAACGGTTCAATTTCTACGTTATAGTGGTTGGGGTTAACCGACTAAAAGGAATAAGTATCCATATCTATTGAACCAAGCAAGATAGATTCGATTTTGTTTTTGCAGATGATAGGTTTTTATGTGTATATTAATCCACAAGCTGATCCAAGGTTTTATCGTTAACGGTTCAATTTCTACGTCAAAGTGGATGGGGTTAACCGACTAAAAGGGATAAGTGTCCATATCTATTGTGGGTGGGATTAACCGACTAAAAGGGATAAGTGTCCATATCTATTGAACCAAGCAAGATAGAATCGATTTTGTTTTTGCAGATGGTAGGTTTTTATGCGTATATTAATCCACAAGCTGACCCAAGGTTCTATCGTTAACGGTTCAATTTCTACGTCAAAGTGGATGGGGTTAACCGTCTAAAAGGGATAAGTGTCCATATCTATTGTGGGTGGGGTTAACCGACTAAAAGGGATAAGTGTCCATATCTATTGAACCAAGCAAGATAGAATCGATTTTGTTTTTGCAGATGCTAGGTTTTTATGTGTATATTAATCCACAAGCTGATCCAAGGTTCTATCGTTAACGATTGAATTTCTACGCCAAAGTGAGTGGGGTTAACCGACTAAAAGGGATAAGTGTCCATATCTATTGAACCAAGCAAGATAGAATCGATTTTGTTTTTGAAGATGATAGGTTTTTATGTGTATATTAATCCACAAGCTAATACAAGGTTCTATCGTTAACGGTTCAATTTCTACGTCAAAGTGGATGGGGTTAACCGACTAAAAGGGATAAGTGTCTATATCTATTGTGGGTGGGGTTAACCGACTAAAAGGGATAAGCGTCCATATCTATTTAACCAAGCAAGATAGAATCGATTTTGTTTTTGAACATGATAGGTTTTTATGTGTATATTAATCCACAAGCTAATACAAGGTTCTATCGTTAACGGTTCAATTTCTACGTCAAAGTGGATGGGGTTAACCGACTAAAAGGGATAAGTGTCCATATCTATTGAACCAAGCAAGATAGAATCGATTTTGTTTTTGCAGATGATAGGCTTTTATGTGTATATTAATTCACAAGCTAATACAAGGTTCTATCGTTAACGATTCAGTTTCTACGTTAAAGTGGATGGGGTTAACCGACTAAAAGGGATAAGTTTCCATATCTATTGTGGGTGGGATTAACCGACTAAAAGGGATAAGCGTCCATATCTATTGAACCAAGCAAGATAGAATCGATTTTGTTTTCGAACATGATAGGTTTTTATGTGTATATTAATCCACAAGCTAATAAAAGGTTCTATCGTTAACGGTTCAATTTCTACGTCAAAGTGGATGGGGTTAACCGACTAAAAGGGATAAGTGTCCATATCTATTGAACCAAGCAAGATAGAATCGATTTTGTTTTCGAACATGATAGGTTTTTATGTGTATATTAATCCACAAGCTAATACAAGGTTCTATCGTTAACGGTTCAGTTTCTACGTCAAAGTGGATGGGGTTAACCGACTAAAAGGGATAAGTGTCTATATCTATTGTGGGTGGGGTTAACCGACTAAAAGGGATAAGCGTCCATATCTATTTAACCAAGCAAGATAGAATCGATTTTGTTTTTGAACATGATAGGTTTTTATGTGTATATTAATCCACAAGCTAATACAAGGTTCTATCGTTAACGGTTCAATTTCTACGTCAAAGTGGATGGGGTTAACCGACTAAAAGGGATAAGTGTCTATATCTATTGTGGGTGGGGTTAACCGACTAAAAGGGATAAGCGTCCATATCTATTTAACCAAGCAAGATAGAATCGATTTTGTTTTTGAACATGATAGGTTTTTATGTGTATATTAATCCACAAGCTAATACAAGGTTCTATCGTTAACGGTTCAATTTCTACGTCAAAGTGGATGGGGTTAACCGACTAAAAGGGATAAGTGTCCATATCTATTGAACCAAGCAAGATAGAATCGATTTTGTTTTCGAACATGATAGGTTTTTATGTGTATATTAATCCACAAGCTAATACAAGGTTCTATCGTTAACGGTTCAGTTTCTACGTCAAAGTGGATGGGGTTAACCGACTAAAAGGGATAAGTGTCCATATCTATTGTGGGTGGGATTAACCGACTAAAAGGGATAAATGTCCATATCTATTGAACCAAGCAAGATAGAATCGATTTTGTTTTTGCAGATGGTAGGTTTTTATGTGTATATTAATCCACAAGCTGAGCCAAGGTTCTATCGTTATCGGTTCAATTTCTACGTCAAAGTGGATGGGGTTAACCGTCTAAAAGGGATAAGTGTCCATATCTATTGTGGGTGGGGTTAACCGACTATAAGGGATAAGTGTCCATATCTATTGAACCAAGCAAGATAGAATCGATTTTGTTTTTGCAGATGATAGGTTTTTATGTGTATATTAATCCACAAGCTGATCCAAGGTTCTATCATTAACGATTCAATTTCTACGCCAAAGTGGGTGGGGTTAACCGACTAAAAGGGATAAGTGTCCATATCTATTGAACCAAGCAAGATAGAATCGATTTTGTTTTTGCAGATGATAGGTTTTTATGTGCATATTAATCCACAAGCTGATCCAAGGTTCTATCGTTAACGATTCAATTTCTACGCCAAAGTGGGTGGGGTTAACCGACTAAAAGGGATAAGTGTCCATATCTATTGAACCAAGCAAGATAGAATCGATTTTTTTTTTGCAGATGATAGGTTTTTATGTGTATATTAATCCACAAGTTAATACAAGGTTCTATCGTTAAGGGTTCAATTTCTACGTCAAAGTGGATGGGGTTAACCGACTAAAAGTGATAAGTGTCTATACCTATTGTGGGTGGGGTTAACCGACTAAAAGGGATAAGCGTCCATATCTATTGAACCAAGCTAGGTAGAATCGATTTTTTTTCTGAAGATGATAGGTTTTTATGTGTATATTAATCCACAAGCCAATACAAGGTTCTATCGTTAACGGTTCAATTTCTACGTCAAAGTGGATGGGGTTAACCGACTAAAAGGGATAAGTGTCCATATCTATTTAATCAAGCAAGATAGAATCGATTTTGTTTTTGCAGATGATAGGTTTTTATGTGTATATTAATCCACGAGCTGATCCAAGGTTCTATCGTTAACGGTTCAATTTCTACGTCAAAGTGGATGGGGTTAACCGACTAAAAGGGATAAGTGTCCATATCTATTTTGGGTGGGGTTAACCGACTAAAAGGGATAAGTGTCCATATCTATTGAACCAAGCAAGAGAGAATCGATTTTGTTTTTGCAGATGATAGGTTTTTATGCGTATATTAATCCACAAGCCGATCCAAGGCTCTATCTCTTCTACGTCATAGTGGGTGGGGTTAACCGACTAAAAGGGATAAGTATACATATCTATTGAACCAAGCAAGATAGAATCGATTTTGTTTTTGAAGATGATAGGTTTTTATGTGTATATTAATCCACGAGCTGATCCAAGGTTCTATCGTTAACGGTTCAATTTCTACGTCATACTGGGTGGGGTTAACCGACTAAAAGGCATAAGTGTCCATATATATCGAACCAAGCAAGACAGAATCGATTTTATTTTTGCAGATGGTAGGTTTTTATGTGTATACTAATCCACAAGCTGACCTAAGTTTCTGTCGTTAACGGTTCAATTTCTACGTTATAGTGGGTGTGGTTAACCGACTAAAAGGGATAAGTATACATATCTATTGAACCAAGCAAGATAGAATCGAATTTATTTTTGCAGATGGTAGGTTTTTATGTGTATATTAATTCACAGGCTGATCCAAGGTTCTATCGCTAACGGTTCGATTTCTACGTCATACTGGGTGCGGTTAACCGACTAAAAGGGATAAGTGTCCATATCTATTTTGGGTGGGGTTAACCGACTAAAAGGGAGTGTCCATATATATTGAACCAAGCAAGACAGAATCGATTTTATTTTTGCAGATGGTAGGTTTTTATGTGTATATTAATCCACAAGCTGACCTAAGTTTCTATTGTTAACGGTTCAATTTCTACGTTATAGTGGGTGGGGTTAACCGACTAAAAGGGATAAGTGTCCATATCTATTGTATCAAGCAAGATAGAATCGATTTTGTTTTTGCAGATGATAGGTTTTTATGCGTATATTAATCCACAAGCCGATCCAAGGCTCTATCTCTTCTACGTCATAGTGGGTGGGGTTAACCGACTAAAAGGGATAAGTATACATATCTATTGAACCAAGCAAGATAGAATCAAATATATTTTTGCAGATGGTAGGTTTTTATGTGTATATTAATCCACAAGCTGATCCAAGGCTCTATCTTTAACGGTTCAATTTCTACGTCAAAGTGGATGAGGTTAACCGACTAAAAGGGATAAGTGTCCATATCTATTGAATCAAGCAAGATAGAATCGATTTTGTTTTTGCAGATGATAGGTTTTTATGTGTATATTAATCCACGAGCTGATCCAAGGTTCTATCGTTAACGGTTCAATTTCTACGTCAAAGTGGATGGGGTTAACCGACTAAAAGGGATAAGTGTCCATATCTATTGAACCAAGCAAGATAGAATCGATTTTTTTTTGCAGATGATAGGTTTTTATGGGTATATTAATCCACAAGCTGATCCAAGGTTCTATCGTTAACGGTTCAATTTCTACGTCAAAGTGGGTGGGGTTAACCGACAAAAAGGGATAAGTGTCCATATCTATTGAACCAAGCAAGATAGAATCGATTTTATTTTTGCAGATGGTAGGTTTTTATGTGTATATTAATCCACAAGCTGACCTAAGTTTCTATCGTTAACGGTTCAAATTCTACGTTATAGTGGGTGGGGTTAACCGAATAAAAGGGATAAGTATAGATATCTATTTAACCAAGCAAGATAGAATCGATTTTTTTTTGCAGATGATAGGTTTTTATGTGTATATTAATCCACAAGCTGATCCAAGGTTCTATCGTTAACGGTTCAATTTCTACGTCAAAGTGGGTGGGGTTAACCGACTAAAAGGGATAAGTGTCCATATCTATTGAACCAAGCAAGATAGAATCGATTTTTTTTTGCAGATGGTAGGGTTTTATGTGTATATTAATCCACAAGCTGATCCAAGGTTCTATCGTTAACGGTTCAATTTCTACGTCAAAGTGGGTGGGGTTAACCGACAAAAAGGGATAAGTGTCCATATCTATTGAATCAAGCAAGATAGAATCGATTTTGTTTTTGCAGATGATAGGTTTTTATGTGTATATTAATCCACGAGCTGATCCAAGGTTCTATCGTTAACGGTTCAATTTCTACGTCAAAGTGGATGGGGTTAACCGACTAAAAGGGATAAGTGTCCATATCTATTGAACCAAGCAAGATAGAATCGATTTTTTTTTGCAGATGATAGGTTTTTATGTGTATATTAATCCACAAGCTGATCCAAGGTTCTATCGTTAACGGTTCAATTTCTACGTCAAAGTGGGTGGGGTTAACCGACAAAAAGGGATAAGTGTCCATATCTATTGAATCAAGCAAGATAGAATCGATTTTGTTTTTGCAGATCATAGGTTTTTATGTGTATATTAATCCACAAGCTGATCCAAGGTTCTATCATTAACGATTCAATTTCTACGCCAAAGTGGGTGGGGTTAACCGACTAAAAGGGATAAGTGTCCATATCTATTGAACCAAGCAAGATAGAATCGATTTTGTTTTTGCAGATGATAGGTTTTTATGTGTATATTAATCCACAAGCTGATCCAAGGTTCTATCGTTAACGATTCAATTTCTACGCCAAAGTGGGTGGGGTTAACCGACTAAAAGGGATAAGTGTCCATATATATTGAACCAAGCAAGACAGAATCGATTTTATTTTTGCAGATGGTAGGTTTTTATGTGTATATTAATCCACAAGCTGACCTAAGTTTCTATCGTTAACGATTCAATTTCTACGCCAAAGTGGGTGGAGTTAACCGACTAAAAGGGATAAGTGTCCATATTTATTGAACCAAGCAAGATAGAATAGATTTTGTTTTTGCAGATGATAGGTTTTTATGTGTATATTAATCCACAAGCTGATCCAAGGTTCTGTCGTTAACGGTTAAATTTCTACGTCATACTGGGTGGGGTTAACCGACTAAAAGGGATAAGTGTCCATATATATTGAACCAAGCAAGACAGAAACGATTTTATTTTTGCAGATGGTAGGTTTTTATGTATATATTAATCCACAAGCTGACCTAAGTTTCTATCGTTAAGGGTTCAATTTCTCCGTTATAGTGGGTGGGGTTAACCGACTAAAAGGGATAAGTATACATATCTATTGAACCAAGCAATGGTAGATTCGAATTTATTTTTGCAGATGGTAGGTTTTTATGTGTATATTAATTCACAGGCTGATCCAAGGTTCTATCGCTAACGGTTCGATTTCTACGTCATACTGGGTGGGGTTAACCGACTAAAAGGGATAAGTGTCCATATCTATTGAACCAAGCAAGATAGAATCGAATTTATTTTTACAGATGGTAGGTTTTTATGTGTGTATTAATCCACAGGCTGATCTAAGGTTCTATCGCTAACGGTTCAATTTCTACGTTATAGTGGTTGGGGTTAACCGACTAAAAGGAATAAGTATCCATATCTATTGAACCAAGCAAGATAGATTCGATTTTGTTTTTGCAGATGATAGGTTTTTATGTGTATATTAATCCACAAGCTGATCCAAGGTTCTATCGTTAACGGTTCAATTTCTACGTCAAAGTGGATGGGGTTAACCGACTAAAAGGGATAAGTGTCCATATCTATTGTGGGTGGGATTAACCGACTAAAAGGGATAAGTGTCCATATCTATTGAACCAAGCAAGATAGAATCGATTTTGTTTTTGCAGATGGTAGGTTTTTATGCGTATATTAATCCACAAGCTGACCCAAGGTTCTATCGTTAACGGTTCAATTTCTACGTCAAAGTGGATGGGGTTAACCGTCTAAAAGGGATAAGTGTCCATATCTATTGTGGGTGGGGTTAACCGACTAAAAGGGATAAGTGTCCATATCTATTGAACCAAGCAAGATAGAATCGATTTTGTTTTTGCAGATGCTAGGTTTTTATGTGTATATTAATCCACAAGCTGATCCAAGGTTCTATCGTTAACGATTGAATTTCTACGCCAAAGTGAGTGGGGTTAACCGACTAAAAGGGATAAGTGTCCATATCTATTGAACCAAGCAAGATAGAATCGATTTTGTTTTTGAAGATGATAGGTTTTTATGTGTATATTAATCCACAAGCTAATACAAGGTTCTATCGTTAACGGTTCAATTTCTACGTCAAAGTGGATGGGGTTAACCGACTAAAAGGGATAAGTGTCTATATCTATTGTGGGTGGGGTTAACCGACTAAAAGGGATAAGCGTCCATATCTATTTAACCAAGCAAGATAGAATCGATTTTGTTTTTGAACATGATAGGTTTTTATGTGTATATTAATCCACAAGCTAATACAAGGTTCTATCGTTAACGGTTCAATTTCTACGTCAAAGTGGATGGGGTTAACCGACTAAAAGGGATAAGTGTCCATATCTATTGAACCAAGCAAGATAGAATCGATTTTGTTTTTGCAGATGATAGGCTTTTATGTGTATATTAATTCACAAGCTAATACAAGGTTCTATCGTTAACGATTCAGTTTCTACGTTAAAGTGGATGGGGTTAACCGACTAAAAGGGATAAGTTTCCATATCTATTGTGGGTGGGATTAACCGACTAAAAGGGATAAGCGTCCATATCTATTGAACCAAGCAAGATAGAATCGATTTTGTTTTCGAACATGATAGGTTTTTATGTGTATATTAATCCACAAGCTAATAAAAGGTTCTATCGTTAACGGTTCAATTTCTACGTCAAAGTGGATGGGGTTAACCGACTAAAAGGGATAAGTGTCCATATCTATTGAACCAAGCAAGATAGAATCGATTTTGTTTTTGAACATGATAGGTTTTTATGTGTATATTAATCCACAAGCTAATACAAGGTTCTATCGTTAACGGTTCAGTTTCTACGTCAAAGTGGATGGGGTTAACCGACTAAAAGGGATAAGTGTCCATATCTATTGTGGGTGGGATTAACCGACTAAAAGGGATAAATGTCCATATCTATTGAACCAAGCAAGATAGAATCGATTTTGTTTTTGCAGATGGTAGGTTTTTATGTGTATATTAATCCACAAGCTGAGCCAAGGTTCTATCGTTATCGGTTCAATTTCTACGTCAAAGTGGATGGGGTTAACCGTCTAAAAGGGATAAGTGTCCATATCTATTGTGGGTGGGGTTAACCGACTATAAGGGATAAGTGTCCATATCTATTGAACCAAGCAAGATAGAATCGATTTTGTTTTTGCAGATGATAGGTTTTTATGTGTATATTAATCCACAAGCTGATCCAAGGTTCTATCATTAACGATTCAATTTCTACGCCAAAGTGGGTGGGGTTAACCGACTAAAAGGGATAAGTGTCCATATCTATTGAACCAAGCAAGATAGAATCGATTTTGTTTTTGCAGATGATAGGTTTTTATGTGCATATTAATCCACAAGCTGATCCAAGGTTCTATCGTTAACGATTCAATTTCTACGCCAAAGTGGGTGGGGTTAACCGACTAAAAGGGATAAGTGTCCATATCTATTGAACCAAGCAAGATAGAATCGATTTTTTTTTTTGCAGATGATAGGTTTTTATGTGTATATTAATCCACAAGTTAATACAAGGTTCTATCGTTAAGGGTTCAATTTCTACGTCAAAGTGGATGGGGTTAACCGACTAAAAGGGATAAGTGTCTATACCTATTGTGGGTGGGGTTAACCGACTAAAAGGGATAAGCGTCCATATCTATTGAACCAAGCTAGGTAGAATCGATTTTTTTTCTGAAGATGATAGGTTTTTATGTGTATATTAATCCACAAGCCAACACAAGGTTCTATCGTTAACGGTTCAATTTCTACGTCAAAGTGGATGGGGTTAACCGACTAAAAGGGATAAGTGTCCATATCTATTTAATCAAGCAAGATAGAATCGATTTTGTTTTTGCAGATGATAGGTTTTTATGTGTATATTAATCCACGAGCTGATCCAAGGTTCTATCGTTAACGGTTCAATTTCTACGTCAAAGTGGATGGGGTTAACCGACTAAAAGGGATAAGTGTCCATATCTATTTTGGGTGGGGTTAACCGACTAAAAGGGATAAGTGTCCATATCTATTGAACCAAGCAAGATAGAATCGATTTTGTTTTTGCAGATGATAGGTTTTTATGCGTATATTAATCCACAAGCCGATCCAAGGCTCTATCTCTTCTACGTCATAGTGGGTGGGGTTAACCGACTAAAAGGGATAAGTATACATATCTATTGAACCAAGCAAGATAGAATCGATTTTGTTTTTGAAGATGATAGGTTTTTATGTGTATATTAATCCACGAGCTGATCCAAGGTTCTATCGTTAACGGTTCAATTTCTACGTCATACTGGGTGGGGTTAACCGACTAAAAGGCATAAGTGTCCATATATATTGAACCAAGCAAGACAGAATCGATTTTATTTTTGCAGATGGTAGGTTTTTATGTGTATACTAATCCACAAGCTGACCTAAGTTTCTGTCGTTAACGGTTCAATTTCTACGTTATAGTGGGTGTGGTTAACCGACTAAAAGGGATAAGTATACATATCTATTGAACCAAGCAAGATAGAATCGAATTTATTTTTGCAGATGGTAGGTTTTTATGTGTATATTAATTCACAGGCTGATCCAAGGTTCTATCGCTAACGGTTCGATTTCTACGTCATACTGGGTGCGGTTAACCGACTAAAAGGGATAAGTGTCCATATCTATTTTGGGTGGGGTTAACCGACTAAAAGGGAGTGTCCATATATATTGAACCAAGCAAGACAGAATCGATTTTATTTTTGCAGATGGTAGGTTTTTATGTGTATATTAATCCACAAGCTGACCTAAGTTTCTATTGTTAACGGTTCAATTTCTACGTTATAGTGGGTGGGGTTAACCGACTAAAAGGGATAAGTGTCCATATCTATTGTATCAAGCAAGATAGAATCGATTTTGTTTTTGCAGATGATAGGTTTTTATGCGTATATTAATCCACAAGCCGATCCAAGGCTCTATCTCTTCTACGTCATAGTGGGTGGGGTTAACCGACTAAAAGGGATAAGTATACATATCTATTGAACCAAGCAAGATAGAATCAAATATATTTTTGCAGATGGTAGGTTTTTATGTGTATATTAATCCACAAGCTGATCCAAGGCTCTATCTTTAACGGTTCAATTTCTACGTCAAAGTGGATGGGGTTAACCGACTAAAAGGGATAAGTGTCCATATCTATTGAATCAAGCAAGATAGAATCGATTTTGTTTTTGCAGATGATAGGTTTTTATGTGTATATTAATCCACGAGCTGATCCAAGGTTCTATCGTTAACGGTTCAATTTCTACGTCAAAGTGGATGGGGTTAACCGACTAAAAGGGATAAGTGTCCATATCTATTGAACCAAGCAAGATAGAATCGATTTTTTTTTGCAGATGATAGGTTTTTATGGGTATATTAATCCACAAGCTGATCCAAGGTTCTATCGTTAACGGTTCAATTTCTACGTCAAAGTGGGTGGGGTTAACCGACAAAAAGGGATAAGTGTCCATATCTATTGAACCAAGCAAGATAGAATCGATTTTATTTTTGCAGATGGTAGGTTTTTATGTGTATTTTAATCCACAAGCTGACCTAAGTTTCTATCGTTAACGGTTCAAATTCTACGTTATAGTGGGTGGGGTTAACCGAATAAAAGGGATAAGTATAGATATCTATTTAACCAAGCAAGATAGAATCGATTTTTTTTTGCAGATGATAGGTTTTTATGTGTATATTAATCCACAAGCTGATCCAAGGTTCTATCGTTAACGGTTCAATTTCTACGTCAAAGTGGGTGGGGTTAACCGACTAAAAGGGATAAGTGTCCATATCTATTGAACCAAGCAAGATAGAATCGATTTTTTTTTGCAGATGGTAGGTTTTTATGTGTATATTAATCCACAAGCTGATCCAAGGTTCTATCGTTAACGGTTCAATTTCTACGTCAAAGTGGGTGGGGTTAACCGACAAAAAGGGATAAGTGTCCATATCTATTGAATCAAGCAAGATAGAATCGATTTTGTTTTTGCAGATGATAGGTTTTTATGTGTATATTAATCCACGAGCTGATCCAAGGTTCTATCGTTAACGGTTCAATTTCTACGTCAAAGTGGATGGGGTTAACCGACTAAAAGGGATAAGTGTCCATATCTATTGAACCAAGCAAGATAGAATCGATTTTTTTTTGCAGATGATAGGTTTTTATGTGTATATTAATCCACAAGCTGATCCAAGGTTCTATCGTTAACGGTTCAATTTCTACGTCAAAGTGGGTGGGGTTAACCGACAAAAAGGGATAAGTGTCCATATCTATTGAATCAAGCAAGATAGAATCGATTTTGTTTTTGCAGATCATAGGTTTTTATGTGTATATTAATCCACAAGCTGATCCAAGGTTCTATCATTAACGATTCAATTTCTACGCCAAAGTGGGTGGGGTTAACCGACTAAAAGGGATAAGTGTCCATATCTATTGAACCAAGCAAGATAGAATCGATTTTGTTTTTGCAGATGATAGGTTTTTATGTGCATATTAATCCACAAGCTGATCCAAGGTTCTATCGTTAACGATTCAATTTCTACGCCAAAGTGGGTGGGGGTAACCGACTAAAAGGGATAAGTGTCCATATCTATTGAACCAAGCAAGATAGAATCGATTTTTTTTTGCAGATGATAGGTTTTTATGTGTATATTAATCCACAAGCTTATCCAAGGTTCTATCGTTAACGGTTCAATTTCTACGTCAAAGTGGGTGGGGTTAACCGACAAAAAGGGATAAGTGTCCATATCTATTGAATCAAGCAAGATAGAATCGATTTTATTTTTGCAGATGATAGGTTTTTATGTGTATATTAATCCACAAGCTGATCCAAGGTTCTATCATTAACGTTTCAATTTCTACGCCAAAGTGGGTGGGGTTAACCGACTAAAAGGGATAAGTGTCCATATCTATTGAACCAAGCAAGATAGAATCGATTTTATTTTTGCAGATGGTAGGTTTTTATGTGTATATTAATCCACAAGCTGACCTAAGTTTCTATCGTTAACGGTTCAATTTCTACGTTATAGTGGGTGGGGTTAACCGACTAAAAGGGATAAGTATAGATATCTATTATCTATTTAACCAAGCAAGATAGAATCGATTTTTTTTTTGCAGATGGTAGGTTTTTATGTGTATATTAATCCACAAGCTGACCTAAGTTTCTATCGTTAACGGTTCAATTTCTACGTTATAGTCGGTGGGGTTAACCGACTAAAAGGGATAAGTATAGATATCTATTTAACCAAGCAAGATAGAATCGAATATATTTTTGCAGATGGTAGGTTTTTATGTGTATATTAATCCACAAGCTGACCCAAGTCTCTATCTTTAACGGTTCAATTTCTACGTCAAAGTGGATGGGGTTAACCGACTAAAACGGATTAGTGTCCATATCTATTGAATCAAGCAAGATAGAATCGATTTTGTTTTTGCAGATGGTAGGTTTTTATGTGTATATAAATCCACAAGCTGATCCAAGGTTCTATCGTTAACGGTTAAATTTCTACGTCATACTGGGTGGGGTTAACCGACTAAAAGGGATAAGTGTCCATATATATTGAACCAAGCAAGACAGAATCGATTTTATTTTTGCAGATGGTAGGTTTTTATGTGTATATTAATCCACAAGCTTCTGTAAATGAGAATAAAATTGTCATTAAACCGAAAAAGAAGGGCAAAAAAGCTAAGGAAACCAAGGAAGCTCTAAAAAAAGTTGTCGAACCTACCGAAGGCCTTGTTAAAAATGTTAAAGAAGTAAATAGTGGTGCCATTATTGTAGAATGTAAAAATAAAGACGCCTGTGAAAAAGTCCAGCTAAAGGTAAGAGAAGGTATTGGAAACGATTACGAAGCAGAGAAAACAAAAAATAAGGATGAAATAAAAAAGAAAATAAAAATTGTTGGTTTAACTGAAAAAGTTAGCAATGAGCGTTTGGTAGAATGCTTAACTAAGCAAAATGACTCATGTAACGGAAAGGATTTTAAAATGTTAAAACTGTATGAAAATACCAATCGTAGAGAAGTAAGCTACATTGCGTTAGTGGAAACAGATGCAGTAACATTCGATAATGTGTTGCAACAAAAGAAACTATATATAGAGTGGGATACTTGCGTCGCTTACGAGCATATAGGTGTTTTGAGGTGTTTTAAATGTCTGGGATATAAGCACAAAGCAGCTGAGTGCACAAATAAAGTAGCTTGCAGCAAATGTGCTGGACCCCATGATAGCAAAGAGTGCACATCTAACATTGTTAAATGTGTAAACTGTAGCGAACTTGTTCAAAAAAAAGTTATTGACGTCGATGTTAGCCATTACGCTTTCAGCAAAGATTGTCCTGCGTATAAAAAATATTCGCAGCCAAGAAATAAGGCACGAGTTTAGCAACGAATACCAGAGGAGCTAAGTTGTATATATTTAAATATTTGTAGTATCGTCGCCAATAAAACTGAACTAGAGCGTCTGATAGATGTACATAAACCACATTTAATATTTTGTTCGGAGACTTGTTCGACTGAAGAAATAACGAATCAAGAGCTACAGATACAAACATATAAACTTGTACGGTGCGATTCCCACAGCAGGCACACAGGCGGTGTGCTAATATATATAAATGAAACAATTGAATACTCAATAAGTTATAACAGAACATTAAACAAGAACATCTGGTGTATCATACTAAAAGTTAAAAATATTTTCCCCCAATATCAAATAGCTCTGATATATAACAGCATCGAAAATAAGGCAACATTCCTATGTAATACGCTATCAAGCGCAGTGACCACCCTGACATACTCTAAAGAAGTCAGTGTCAAACTTATGAACAAGTGGTATGATTTTGAGCTGGCTAACTTAAATAAACGTAAGCTAAATCTTTACAAGATCAGCCTATCCACTGGAGAATGGTGTGAATATTATATTGCGAAACGCCAATATAAACGGCTAATTAAGATAAAAAAAGCCAAGTACATGGAAAACAAAATCAACCATAGTGCTGGTGATAGTAAGGTCATGTGGAAAAACTTGAAAAATTCCATAAGCATGGCTAAAGAAAATAATGGTATTAAAAAAATTAAAATAAACGACCAACTCTACACAGAGGAAAATGAAATAGCGCAGTCTTTGAATGACTATTTCATTGATAGTATATTGGAGATTAGCATGAATATTCCTACTTCTTTTAGTAATGAAGGTACTATAGATGAGCAAAATGGCCGTTATGTTTTTAAGTTTCAGAAAGTTTCCACTTCAGAGATAGTTGATATAGTAAGTAAGTTTAAAAATAAAATTGGAGGGAAGAAACTTGTGTCGGAAGGAGTCGTTAAAGATTCCATAACGTATACAGGTTTTTTCTATTCTCAGCTTGTTAATGAGAGCTTAGATAAAGGTCTCGTTCCTAGTTTATGGAAATCTTCTATAGTTGTGCCATTAGAAAAAGTGAAAAATACCATCAAAGCTGAGGAGATAAGACCTATTAACACGTTACAATGTGATGAAAAAATTTTGGAAACAGTGGTAAAAAATCAGCTGGTAAAATATTTAGAAGATAATGTAATTATTATACCTCAACAATCTGGTTTTCGAAAAAAACATTCATGTGAAAGTGCTTTGAATTTGGTTTTAGCTAACTGGAAAGAAGACTTAAGCAGGAAAAAACACATATTAGCTGTGTTTTTGGATTTAAAGCGTGCATTCGAGACGATCGACCAAAAATTAATGCTGAAAAAGCTTTCTTGCATTGGCGTTTCTGGTATAGAACTAAAATGGTTTCAAGACTTCCTAATTAACAGATACCAAAGAACAGTGATTGGAACGTCCGTATCGGATAAAAGGGAGGTACCTGTTGGTCTACCTCAAGGGTCTGTGCTGGCACCCATAATGTTCAATATATATATTAATGATATAACTAGCTCCATTAAGCACTGTGAAATAAAATTGTTTGCTGATGATACATTGCTTATGATAAGTGGGAACAATATTACTGAAATATATGCTAAGCTACAAGAAGATCTTAACAGCGTATATGGTTGGTTATGCGTAAACAGACTAAAAGTGAATGTCAATAAAACGAAATTTATGGTTATATCTAGACGCAATTTTCAAAACAATGAGCTACAAAACTTAAATATAAATAACGAACTAATTGAAAAAGTCAGCTTT